>NC_054749.1:10234266-10535160 GCF_018143015.1 Lytechinus variegatus
TAGCAATATTTTGTGAAACAGTTGTCATGAATTAGGTGGGCTGATGATGTTACATCTCTACTTTCCGTTTTCTTACATAAAATCTTTTTTTTTTATTTTTTTATAGTGTGAATAATATGTCTCCCTAATAATGAAATAAGTTGGAGCAATAAATATAATACACTAAATCAGTTGTCAATCCAATTTTTTCTAGTTCTTGGAGGAAAAATTTGAATAAACCTAATTTCATATAATAAAATACAAAAGAACAAGTGGGGATGTGACATCATCAGCCCACCTCATGAATAATCATGACGACTGTTTTCACAAAATTTTGCTAAACTTTAAAATTCAATTACTTTGTTATATGTTATCCGATTTTGATGAAATTTTCGGCATTTTGCTCAGTGAATTCTACTCTATTTATTAAGTTATAAATACTTTCAGCCCGGATCATCCCTTTAACAGAATTCGTGCGATTGAGGAGTTGTGCCACGGAGGAGTTATTTTGTTTTACAAAGTATATCCTGAGGAATAAGGTGTCTATGCTCGAAGTATGAACTGCTTAATATTCGATGGATTTTCAATTTCCTAAAGGACAGTGTCTTCTAAGAAAATCGACAATAATTTCAACGATTTCAACTTGGAAACCAACTCAACAATGCCAATAGAAGGTCGCAATATTGGGAAAACTTGGTAAGTTGATCAAACTTGAGAGGCAGCGTAGCTCAGTCGGTTAGAGCGCATGTTTCGGATAAGATCGTAGATCTCATCGTGAGGGGTTCGAATCCCGCTCATGCCGAAACGCGTCTAAGAGTAGGGTGTTCACCCGGTGTATTGCACCTGCCGGTCCTGGTAAGTCAAGTCAATCTTGACGTTCATATGCCATAATAATCAATATAATGATTGTGGGCATTAACGGAAAGACAAGACAAACATCAGACATTATTAACTTTTAATTGCAGAATAATAGCGATACGCTGATTTAATTTTGACTTTATTAGTTATTGGTCTACGAATAAAAGCAGGGAGTTTTTATTTATAATGCATAACCTTTGAATTCAACCTGGAAAATTTTCATGTAGAATTACATCCCCATATTATTTTGCGCTCGTCTGCGAGGCCACGCTGTGTCTCAGAATGGGGAAGATTACACTGGTTTAATGAAGCAAACTGTAATTTCTGAGAACGATTTCTGGCCATACTGTACCACGTTTTGTCGGCACTGTAAAAACGTTTTTTTAAATTGTGAGTACATGTACATGTATGCATCATTCCAACAACGAGTTGTTCAAACTTTTAATCAATTATTGCTTGTATTATGTCTTTATCATCATGTCACGGTGCACAAGGTTGATACCTCATTGTATTGTAATTTTTTTTAATGTATTAACACTTGTAACTTTGGAAATATATGTTGAATTGAAATCGAAATTTAAACTTTTTGAATTTGTTTATTGTTTTGAAAACAATTCGTCTATAGATAGTTGTTGGAGTGACGACTGAAACAATGTGCTTAAAGTTTTAAACAGTGTTTTTAACGATGAGGTTACCGAAGACAGCCCCCCCCCCCACCCAAAATTTCAAAGAAAAAGAATACAAGGGAGGAGAATGAAAATTAAAGGAATAGGAGACTGACGAAGATCAGTGGCGTATACAGATGGGGGGGGGGCTTGGGGCGCTTGCTACCCCAATTTTTAACGACCAAGAAAAAAGTAAAGAAAAGGAACTGAATATGTCTGCCAAATTTATCAAAAAAGTTTATTTTTGTAATAAAGGTGTCATGACATTTGCTCGCCTTTTCATAAATTTGGCCTGATACACCATATCTGGCCACCTGAGATTTTGTGGCTCATTACGCCACTGACAAAGAGGATGGGGAGATAAGAAGAGTTGTTAATTGCTTAGATTCCTATCCTGTTCATTTTTCAAGTACTAAGGATGTCTAGTATTTAGGTTGGAAAATCAAAAACTTTCAGCCCGCGCTACGCGCTCGCAATAATTTACGAGATGACTTGTTCATATAGCATTATTTTATTAGATTCCTATCTTGTTCATGATTTTCATAAAACTGTTAATGATGTCCAGTTTTTAGATTAGAAAATCAAAAACTTTCAGCTCGCGCTCGCATCTATCATTTAGTTAAATTCCTATTCTGTTCATGATTTGAAAAACGTGTTACGAATGACCAGTTTTTAGGTTGGAAAATCAAAGTTTCAGCTCACGCTTCGCGCTCGCATTATTTATTGAGGCCTTTCATCCTTAGATATATATATGTGTATAATGAGATGATATATATATATATATATATATATATATATATATATATATACATGTGTGGGTGTGTGTGGGTGTGTTTGAGTTAGTAACTCTGTAGAACATAAAAAACGTAAAACTCAATTGTGTCCCCCCTACCTTTTAGGAGAGATTTCCGCCCATGTTCTTTTAGCTACTTGTATTTATTCTCGTACCGGATTCATATTAAAGTTAAATATGAAGGGAGCTTCATATTTATTTTATTTTTATCACTAAACAACGTAATTTCTCTTTCACTTATACTACTGAAGGTTTCTCTTGAATCATAAAAAACCTTCTTATAAATTGTTACTCTCAGATCTTCACATTCAGGGGAGCGTTTCATCAATATTTTCATCCGACAAGTTGTCAGATCTGACATCTTTCTATGATTTTGATTGGCTGAGAGGCACTGTTCCTATGGTAACTGTCGGATAAAATGGGACTTGTCGGATAAAACGTCTATCTGACAAGTCCTTTCATGAAACGCCCCCCGGTCTATCTCATCCTCATTCTTTCATCTTTGTCAGATTTTGTCATTTCTTCTGTAATCATTTACCTATTCTCCCATCAATTCATTTTCAAACATTGTCATCCTATAACTCTCGGCCAATCACATCCAACTGAACTATTGGCTTTGTCATTCTCCCTTGTCATATATTCTCATCATCACATTACCTTCTCTGTGAAAACTTTTCTTTATTCATCTTCGTCACTCCTATTTCTCCTTCCCCCTCTCTCCTCTTTTTTCTTCCCATGTCTCTCTCCTTCTCTCTATCTTCACCCCCCCCCCCACACACATCAATTCTACTTTGCACATGACCAAAGAAAAAGATGAGAGTGAACTTCATGAAAAGAATGTTCTCATTGATAAACCTGATCTAATAATCACTTTAGCAAAGTAATTGAATAAACTTCTAATTATCCTCCGATCAGATGACAGAATCTGAAAATCTATCTTTATCCAATGTATGAGATAACTTTTAGCATTGCCAAATTGAAATATTTATTCTTGCTTTGTTAATTCCATAGGGATTGTCTCTCAGTTCATTGATTATTACCGAAAAATATCAATTGTGTGAAGAAATAACCCATCGTCAGAAAATACTATTCAAATAGATTGTAAACTTCTCTTGAATTAAAAAGATTTTTCAACAAAATTAAGTTCATTACTGGAAGTTTACTCTTGTAAAATAAAAGTTCAATTATACCTGAAATGTTGCAAAGTTGAGATATTCAATAATGACTGAACATTTTACGACTCATGATTTTTATTTGGGTTTTATGGTAAAAATGGGGTCGACCAAGCTTACTTTGATGGTAATGAAATATTCAATCTCAAAATAACAAGAGAATTATGGTTACACTTCGTAATTCCGAAGGTTCGTAACTCCGAAGGTTCGTAATTCCGAAACACGTAAATCGCCTATACCTCGATGTTCGTTAATCCGAAAACGTAAAAGGGTTCATTAATCTGAACATTTGTGGCATTATTCCGAAGGTTCGTTATTCCAAAGGTTCGATAATCCGAAAACGAAATAAGGTTCGTTGTTCCGAAAACAAAATAAGGTTCGATAATCATTTAGTTTTCGGACTAACGAACCATCGGAATTACGAACCTCGTTTCGTTTTGGGATTAACGAACCTTCGGAATTACGAACCTCACTTCGTTTCGGACTAAGGAACCTTCGGAATTACGAACCTCATTACGTTTTCGGACTAACGAACCTTCGGGATTACGAACCTTCGGAAATACGAACCTTCGGAATAACGAAGCTTCGGAATCACGAATGTATGCGGAGAATTATATGTCATAAAGTATCCTTTTTTGAAAGGATAAAAAGTTTTCCATCAACTTCAATCCAATTTGCAACATTTTACCGAGTCTGGAATCTGGATGGGAGGAGTGTGTGGGGGGGAGGAGGGGTGCTAACTGAAGATTACATGTACTTAAGATTACTTGGCTTGTACAGTGCAGAATAGGGTAATCCAAATCATGAGGGTCTATGAAATAAAAAAGAAATCCTTTGGTGTATATTGATAGTGATTCAGACTAATAGTGGTCACCAAGGCACTTGGTTAAACAATAAATTAAATCATGACCTTTCTTCTCAAAACTTAAAGATGGAAATTGTATCAAGAAAATTTTTAGAAATTTCTTTGAAAAAAAAAGGAATTCAACAATAAACTATTTTAATACATAATAGCCTTCTAAATCTGGTTTACCTTCTGTACAGTAGCCA
Organism: Lytechinus variegatus; assembly: GCF_018143015.1. Classification (NCBI taxonomy): domain Eukaryota; kingdom Metazoa; phylum Echinodermata; class Echinoidea; order Temnopleuroida; family Toxopneustidae; genus Lytechinus; species Lytechinus variegatus. The sequence continues at coordinate 10,238,784 of NC_054749.1, forward strand.
TGACAACTTAAAAGGTGGCCAGTATTCTTTTGATTAAATAAAACCCACTACCAAAATTTGGTGAGAATCAGTCCATGGGGCCCCAAGATATGACCTCATGAATAATACACTGACTTCAATGGGACTAATTATGTATTCATGAGGTCATATCTCAGGCCCTCATGGACCGATTCTCACCAGATTTTAGTAGTGCGGGTTTTTTCATCATGTGCTTCCAAAATATGGTTTCAAAATGCTGAAATACATAGAGTCTTTGTGACATCATCACTTTGGTACTCTATAGTAAATTTTATGGAATGGGGCCCTAGGGGATTAGGGATAAAAACGGGACAGGCAAGGCCCCATTTCACAGTATACACAATGCACAAATAAGCCCAACTGAAAAATCAATTTCTAATTTTCCAAGGGATTTATTACATAATTTTTTTTGTGTTAAAACAATACATGATTAAAAAAAATGACCAGCAGCCAAGAAGATTCATTCAAGTATACATGATACCACAGCAGCTGACCTTTTGATTCAACCCCCTCACAAAATGACCAGCAGCCTGATCTGTGTCAGGGTCTTCCTGCCAGAATAACACCACTACAAAAAGTCAAATTTTGAAGTAGGCATGGCAGGGCATTGGTCACTGTCATGCATGATATACAACTTGCCACAATGAGAGTGCTTTATTAATATCTTGTGTAGCCCCTAGTATGCAAGACAATGCTTCAAGTGATTACATTCAGGGAGGCAACAATTACATTTTTTTAGGGGGAAATTTCATTCATAAAAAGAAATTTCCTTTAACCCCCCCATTCTCTTTCCCAACTACTCCCCTTCCCTCGCCATAAGAATCAATCTATTAAAACCTCTTTTGTAGTATTTTATCCATCACTTCATTTCCATTAATTGGCTCACTTTCTTACACTCCTTCCCCTCCACTGATTGTGATCTCTTCCCCATAACTATCCATCCCGGGAAACATTTCATGAAGATTTTTGTCAGTAATTTTCACCAACAAATTCTTTCATCTGATTGGCTTAGAGCAAATAAGTGATAATCACTAACAAGACTTGTCATGAAATGCCCCCCTATCTGCCTATTTTCAATCATTTCACATCCTTTCAACATGAACTATCCATGACTGACACTGCAATGATTTAATTTTCAATTTAATATTTTTGAGTATTGTTATGAATCATTTCATATCTTTATCATTTTACATTAAAAAAGTTAGCCAATTAACATTTTTTTCTAAAGAGGGGGGGGGGCTTTCCTTTTCAAAAGAGGAAATGGAGTATATTACAATTTTGCAAATAAATATTTCCTTTTCTGTACATGATGCAATCACATTTCTATGAATTTCAATGAACACTGCATATTGATCAAAACAGAATCCAACAGGGACAAGAATTTATTATTTTTCCCCCTGTCAAGCTAATTATTTATTGACCATCATACAAGAACCAAATGTTTGCTTTACTGTATCCATCATGCAACCATGAACTCTGAGAGATCAGGCAAGGCACCGACAATGATAGATCTATAGAGATTGGGACCTCAACACAGGCTTGTCCTGAGGGACATCGATTTATGACGCTTCCACCTACTAAGGATTGACTTTCTCAATGTTCAGAAGTGGTGCACATGTCATCATCAATTCTGACATGCACCGTCCATAAAGTTCTTTGTGATTTCGCATTGCCTAGAATATGCAATACAACACAACACAATGAGGGTTTACTGGGTTTTTTCAATGAGGGCGATATTTAAGTAACCAACCATCTCACAAACTATTTGTCTCTCTGCACCCCCATCCCTTTTCTTTTTCTTACCTCAACCTCCCCCATTTCTTCTCTCTTCATATATCTCAATCCATTCATCTTTTTGTAATCCCTCTATTCAAACTTGTACTTCCATCTCTTATTGCCTCCATATCTACCTCTTTCTCATCATCTCTCCCTTATCCATTCTCTATTCATCTTCTCCTTTGTTTATCTCATCTATCAATCTTTTCAATTTCATTAACCATCCAAAATTATTTGCTTATTATCTGATGTATTTTTATACATCCATATCAGTTTTGAAAGACTGCATTATGATACTGATTTGTCCAATACATCAATGGATCCGCACCCGATTACAACAAATCTCTTATACACCACTATCAACCTGCACGCACACTGCGATCATCCCAATCTAGTCTCTTGCATATCCCACTATCTAAAAAATCCTGGGGCGATCGAGCCTTTGCTTATGCCGGACCAGCCCTGTGGAATTCACTACCACAGGAGCTGAAGAACTCAAACTCTGCAACATCCTTTAAGGGCAACCTAAAATCGCTTTTGTTCACCAGCAGGTACTAGGTTTGAAGACAGTCATTTTTCCTCATATTAAATTTGCCCTTTTTTTGTACTTCTCTTAGTTCTCTTTACTTTTATGTCTTACTCTCTTAAGCACCTTCAGCATTTAATCAAATTGGAAAGACGCTATATAAATTAAATGTATTATTATTATTATTATCACAAAATCGATTAGAGATATTATCCTTGAAGTGATTTGCCACTTTGTAACCATTCAAAAAACATAAACGTACATAAACTTTGAATTGATTATGGAAAAATCGTTGTTACATGTATGAATAATTGTAAAAGAATTTTAAAAGCAATTACATTTATCTATTAGTTATTTCCCTTTAAGGATAGCCAAGAATTGTAAAGAACATTCCAGGATGTCTTTTTATTATGCAGGCCTTGCCTATTTAAAGGCCAAGGAGTTTTATTGTTGAATAGGGAAAAGCCAAACAATAGAATTGTATTGGTAGTGGAAATGAATAGGCTTAGGTATTTTGTTTACCCATGTTGATTTCAATGAGGTCATTCAAGAATGTTTTAGAAATAAAGAAGCTTCCAGAAGAGTGAATTCTAGAAGCTTGTAGATTAGTTGAAATTTGAGAATGATCTAGAACACTTGTAATTAGTATAAAGCTGCAGATTTTTCAAGATGATCATCACATCATATTAGATCACACCATCACATCATATGAGAGCAGGAGATCACATCACATCATATGAGATCACTTCACCAGATCAGATCAGAGCAGTTTATGCCCACCATCAATGAACTGTTTGCAGTTATTTTGAGAGAGAAATTATCAGTTCTCATCAACAACATCAACCTGTTCAATGAACACGTTTCAACCCATGGATTGCTGAAATTAACTGTTAATCATCATCAACATCGTCTTCACGGACATTTCAACTCGTTACAGTGACTTTTATTATTCATCGGACTTCAACATCAGTTTCATCATCGCCATCATCAATAAGGAATCTTCCCAGCCTACCTGGAATATATATATTGGACTATAACAGTGAACTATAACCCTGGATTGTACATCGGACACTTCAAGAGATTTATGTAAGATCATTATTTGTTTTATTTATGTATAATTATTTCCTGTAATAAAAAAAGGGAAAATTAAAAATCAAATTTACTTGTTATTTGTTGCAGTATCGTAACAAATAATTTTGGGGGCTTGTCCGGGAAACAAAAACCAATTTGTATAAGCCAATTTGAAACTAAAACCAGTTGTCCGGGAAATGAAAACCAAATTTGTACAAGCCAAGGCAATTTGAAACGAAAACCAAATTTGTACAAGCCAATTTGAAATTAAAACCAGTTTTTCAGGAAATAAAAGCCAATTTGAGACGAAAGTCAATTTGAAACAAAAGCCAATTTGAATTGGAAACATTTTGGAATTTTTTGGAAAGTTCTAGAATATACTGTACTGTGTTATTACTTGCTTGTATTTGTGTATATTCACTATGGCTACATTTGATGTTGAAGAATTTCTTGCAATGACAGAATTGTCATATGATCATTTGAAGTCACTGAAGAAAGATGATTTGATAACAGTTTGTGATCATTTTGGTGTATCTCTAGCCCCAGGATTAAAGAAGGCAGAGATAATTGACTTGTTAGCTAGTCACATGAAGCTTACAGAGGAGTCTGAAATTTCTGTTACTGTTTCAGATGATGCTCAGATTCAACTTGCAAAGTTTGAAATGGAAATGAAAATGAAAGAGAATGTCGAAAAAGAGAAAATCAAAGAAAACCTTGAGAAGGAAAGAATCAAAGAAAACCTTGAGAAGGAAAGAATCAGAGAAAACATTGAAATGGAGAAAATGAGATTGGAGTACCAGTTAAAGTTGAAAGAAATGGAGTTAGCTCATGCAAATACTAATACTAACTCTGTTAAAGATAAATCTCCCCAAGGCTTTGATGTGGCGAAAAATATTCGCCTTGTGCCAAAATTTGATGAAGAGGGAGTTGATACATATTTTGTGTCATTTGAAAAAGTGGCCAAGAGACTGAATTGGCCCGAGGAATACTGGACTCTTCTCCTTCAAAGTGTTTTTGTTGGAAAGGCTGCAAAAGTCTATTCTTCGCTCTCTGAAATGCAATCATGTGACTATGCTACAGTAAAAGAAACAATTCTCAATGCATATGAGTTAGTACCAGAAGCGTACAGACATAAATTTAGGAACATGCAAAGACAATCAGGCCAGACGTATGTTGAATTTGCTAGGGAACAAGAAATGATGTTCGATAAGTGGTACAGATCACTGAAAGTTGACAGAGATTTTGTTCACCTTAGGGAAGTTGTCCTCCTAGAAGAATTCAAAAAGAGTCTTCCTTTTGGCATTAAATCTCACTTAGATGACCATAGAGTTACTGAAGTCAGTAAAGCAGCCATAGTAGCTGATGAATTTGAGGTCACACATAAAGGTAGTGGAGATAGGCCTCCTTTCAAGAATTATTGGAAAAAGAAAGGTAAAGGGTCATTTGAATCCCACAATAAACCTAGTGAGGGAAAATATGCAAGCAAGGACAAAGACGCGAATAAGAATCAGGCTAGTGGGGGCACAGAATCAACCAAACGGTCTGAGAGTCGTAGTTCCAAAATTTGTACTCATTGTCATAAATCGGGACATTTGAAAGAATCATGTTGGAAATTGGTTGGAATGCCAACCAAAACTAAGAAAGACATGGGTTTTGTCAAGCAAACAAGTGTTCCCTCGATGGAGTTTGTTCCATCAGAGCCCAATCAAGATGTTGAGAGTGTTTCTCTGGTATTTGCTGATAAAGTCAAACAGGTTGATGAAACTTTTAGAAGTTTTTTGCATGATGGTGAAGTATCCCCTTGTTCGACTGGTGCTGCTGGTAGGTCAGTGGTGATCCTTAGGGATACAGGGGCTGCACAGTCCCTGATGGTGCCAGGTGATTCGGCTCTTCCTCCGGAGAGTTCAGAGAATGCCAACGTCTTAGTTCAAGGTATTGGCCCAAATTTCATGTCGGTTCCTTTGCATAAGGTCGACTTAAAGTGTGACCTAGTTAGTGGTCCTGTGACTGTTGGTGTCGTTCCAGAATTACCCATGAAAGGTGTTGATTTCTTGTTAGGTAACGACTTGGCTGGAGATAAAGTTGTTGCATCTCCAGTGGTTTCGGAAAAGCCCGTTGAGGTAGCTGAAACTGAATTGTTGCAGGAAGATTTTCCAGGGATTTTCCCGGATTGTGTTGTTACTAGGTCTCAGACTCGTAGAGCTGAAAAGGATGATGCGGAATCTGCTGATGTAGAGGAGAGTACTGATGTCTGGTTAGCTGAAACCTTTTTCAAGGATTTGAATGGGGATAGTGTTGAAGGCTCTGTTGCTAACAATGATAGTTTGTTTAGTAAATCCTCCCTTGTACAGGCACAACAGGCAGACCCAGAATTAAAAAGCTTGTCACAGAAAGCATGTTCTGAGGCTGAGGCTGATAAGGTTCCTGAGTGCTTTTATGTCAAAGATGACATTTTGATGAGGAAATGGAGACCTCCCCGGAGACCAGCTGATGAAGATTGGTGTATAATTCACCAGGTTGTAGTTCCTCCTTGTTACCGCACAGATATTCTGAAAATGGCTCATGAGTTACCTATGGCAGGTCATGTCGGTATTCGGAAGACAGAAGATAGAATTATGAGGCATTTCTATTGGCCTAAGATGCACAAAGATGTTGTGCATTTCTGTAAGACATGTCACACATGTCAGATTATTGGTAAGGCACAGCCTTCTATCAAGCCTGCTCCATTGATACCCATTCCTGCATTTGATGAACCTTTTACTAGGGTTCTTGTTGATTGTGTCGGACCCTTACCCAGAACGAGGTCGGGTCACAGATTTCTCCTGACGATTATGGACTTGTCTACACGGTTTCCAGAGGCGATACCTTTGAGGAGTATCACTGCGAAGACAGTGGTGCAGGCGTTAGTGCAGTTTTTCACTAGGTACGGTCTGCCGAAGGAAATTCAATCTGATCAAGGGTCAAATTTCATGTCAGGAATATTTCAGCAAGTTATGAAGGAGTTGGGAATAAAGCAGATTAAGTCCTCTGCTTATCACCCACAGTCCCAAGGAGCGTTAGAACGCTATCATCAGACTTTGAAGACCATGATTAGGGCTTATTGTGAAGACTATCCCGATGACTGGGATAAAGGGATCTCATTCCTACTGTTTGCAACTAGGGATTCCCCGAATGAGTCCACAGGTTTCAGTCCATTTGAATTGGTCTATGGTCATGAGGTTAGGGGTCCTCTAAAGCTTATCAAAGAGAGGTTTATGGTTCAGGATGATGATGTAAACCTTCTAGACTATGTGTCAAAGTTTAGAGAAAGGCTCTCAAAAGCTTGTGATGTGGCTAAGGAACACTTGAAAGAGTCGCAGGGAAAAATGAAAGCTCATGCTGACAAAAATGCAAAAGAGCGAAGTTTCAAGCCTGGAGACAAAGTGTTAGTGTTGTTGCCTTTGCAAGGTGAGCCCTTGAAAGCTAGGTTTAGTGGTCCCTACATAGTCAAAAAGAAATTGAATAATGTCAACTATGTGATCAGTACCCCTGATCGAAGAAAGTCTCAAAGAGTTTGTCATGTAAACATGTTAAAAGAATACTTTGAGCGAGAGGCTAGTCAGCCAATAGGTACAACACAGGTCAAAGAAGAAGAAAAACATGTAAATGTACATGAAGAATGCTATGAAAAGACAGATAATGAATTGTCTTATACAGATGTATCTAAGAACGAACCATGTGGTATAAAGTTGTCTAACTCAGAGATGTTAAGAAATATGGATGAGGCATTAAAACACCTGCCTGAAGATCAAAGAAATGATATATCTGGCCTGTTAAGAGAATATGAGAATGTATGTAAAGACAAACCAGGTCGTACACCTTTAACTGTACATGATGTAGACGTAGGTGATGTAAGACCTATCAAACAGAATCCTTATAGGCTCAATCCAAGCAAGTTGGAAATGGTGAATAAGGAAATACAGTTTATGTTAGATAATGACATAATCGAACCGAGTCAGAGTAGTTGGAGTTCTCCCATTGTAATGGTTCCAAAGCCAGACGGCTCTCAGAGATTTTGCATTGATTACCGAAAGGTAAATGCAGTAACTAAGACTGACTCGTATCCAATTCCTAGGTTAGAAGATTGTATTGATAGGGTTGGAAATTCTGCCTATATCACAAAGATAGACTTGCTTAAAGGATATTGGCAAGTGCCACTGACTGACCGAGCCAAAGAGATATCAGCCTTTGTCACACCTGAAGGCTTGTTTCAATGCAAAGTCATGCCTTTTGGAATGAAAAATGCCCCAGCAACCTTCCAAAGGTTGACAAATCAAGTGATTGCCGGACTTGACAATTGTGTCGTATACATTGACGACATCCTAGTATACAGTGATACTTGGAATGATCATCTGAATCATTTGCGAGCACTGTTTGACAGGCTGGACAAAGCCAATCTAGTAGTGAATCTGATGAAAAGTGAATTTGCCAAGGCAAAGGTCACATATCTTGGTCATGTGGTTGGTCAAGGGCAAGTGCTACCAAGAGAAGCCAAGATACAAGCTATCTTAGACTTCCCAATTCCCACAACTAAGAAAGAATTGCTCAGATTCTTAGGTATGAGTGGCTTCTACAGGAAATTTGTTCAAAATTTCAGTACTGTGGTTAGTCCTCTGACAAACCTGCTGAAGGCAAAAGTGAAGTATGTTTGGTCTGACGAATGTCAAAGATCATTTGAGAAATTAAAGGCCATTTTGGTGAATGAGCCTATTTTGGCAGCTCCAAACTTCACAAAGCCATTCAAAGTAGCAATTGATGCATGTGATGTTGGAGTAGGAGCAGTATTGCTCCAAGAAAATGAAGAAGGCATCGAAAAACCAGTGTGCTACTTCTCTAAGAAACTCAATAGATTTCAGAAGAAGTACTCAACTATTGAAAAAGAGGCCCTGAGTCTCGTACTAGCCCTTCAGCAGTTTGAGGTGTATCTAACCAATGGAGAGATTACAGTCTATACAGACCACAATCCTCTTGTGTTTTTGGAGAAATTCAAAACAAAGAATCAAAGACTGTACAGATGGAGCCTAATGCTCCAACCATTCCCTTTGAAAATTGTACACATAAAGGGAAAGAATAATGTAATTGCTGATGCTCTATCAAGAGTATAAAAAGTGAAATTATTCATGATTTTGACCAAGTGTGTCATTTGAAGAAAACATCTTTGATGTTCATTTATTTTAACATGTTCGTTAAGTACTATATCTTTGTACACGATAACTGTAAATGATTTATCAAGATGACTTTGAACAGTTAAAAGAAAAAGTAATCTTAAAGAAACCTTTACTACGGTAAAGCTTTCTTTTCCCCGGTGGGGGAGGTGTTACATGTATGAATAATTGTAAAAGAATTTTAAAAGCAATTACATTTATCTATTAGTTATTTCCCTTTAAGGATAGCCAAGAATTGTAAAGAACATTCCAGGATGTCTTTTTATTATGCAGGCCTTGCCTATTTAAAGGCCAAGGAGTTTTATTGTTGAATAGGGAAAAGCCAAACAATAGAATTGTATTGGTAGTGGAAATGAATAGGCTTAGGTATTTTGTTTACCCATGTTGATTTCAATGAGGTCATTCAAGAATGTTTTAGAAATAAAGAAGCTTCCAGAAGAGTGAATTCTAGAAGCTTGTAGATTAGTTGAAATTTGAGAATGATCTAGAACACTTGTAATTAGTATAAAGCTGCAGATTTTTCAAGATGATCATCACATCATATTAGATCACACCATCACATCATATGAGAGCAGGAGATCACATCACATCATATGAGATCACTTCACCAGATCAGATCAGAGCAGTTTATGCCCACCATCAATGAACTGTTTGCAGTTATTTTGAGAGAGAAATTATCAGTTCTCATCAACAACATCAACCTGTTCAATGAACACGTTTCAACCCATGGATTGCTGAAATTAACTGTTAATCATCATCAACATCGTCTTCACGGACATTTCAACTCGTTACAGTGACTTTTATTATTCATCGGACTTCAACATCAGTTTCATCATCGCCATCATCAATAAGGAATCTTCCCAGCCTACCTGGAATATATATATTGGACTATAACAGTGAACTATAACCCTGGATTGTACATCGGACACTTCAAGAGATTTATGTAAGATCATTATTTGTTTTATTTATGTATAATTATTTCCTGTAATAAAAAAAGGGAAAATTAAAAATCAAATTTACTTGTTATTTGTTGCAGTATCGTAAAATCGTATAAAAATACAGTTCCATACAGTGGCAGACTAGTATTTGGTGACCTATGTATATAATTTACACAATAACATGGTGGAAATGGTGTTAACAATGAGCATTGAAATGCCTAATTTTTCAAGAACAGTACACTTTGGAACAGTACACTCCTACCAATATGATTCAATTAATGGTTTAATACTTTATTCTCTGTGATATTAACATACCAATTCTAAAAACATAAATGTTCAAACTGACTTCTGATAATTCAATTCTGAAAATAAATAAATTTCCTTATTAGCGAGAATAGAAATTGCAATTTAAAATCTGTTCAATACAATTCAAAGAATATATACAAGATATCAGAATCCATGGGTGTTAGCTAACTCAAACTCATCTCTTGTTACGACATGAATATGCAGGGTCATAATGAGCTCCAAGGAGGCTAAAACCATGCTCTCAAGTCATTTTCAATCATTTAAAAATAAGTATACTGAAATGTTTTAAAATACTGGTTTTACAACCAATCGATGCATGTCACAACATGAACCTGCAATACCATTTTCTTTTTTTTTTTAAATGGACGCTCTGTAGCTTAAAATAACGGCATTTAAAAAGATAAATTACACATGGTGAAAACTGATTGCAACTGCAAAAAATACTATATATGTTTGACCCATATATTCAAAATATAAAAATACCATTGATTATTTAATGGGTTATCTCAATTAATTTTTAGGGACAGGTGTTCTGCTGGCCTGTATATGCACCTTTCTCTAGATAACACAATGAACATGACCAATGCAAATGAAAAATAAACCTTTAAGTTACTTGCTCTTTGTGAAAGTGAATTTAATCAAAACATTATATGAAAAGGAATCTAAACAACCTGTATGTATTCAGCAAAGTGCAATTAAAGGCAAGTTAATCCTTTGTTCTTGTAAAAGAAGGATAGAACCCATACTGCAAGATTACATTCCAATTGTCATGATTATCATATATATTTTTAATATCATAAGAAAATAAATAAATGAGGTTTGCTTTCGGAAGTGGGATATTTAGTCACACTTTTGTACCATACATATCAAACAAATTGGCCTGAATTCTAAAGAGGTTTCAATTGTACCATGATACAAAACCATGATCAATGCAGGCTTTGTGTATACAATGATACTCATCAGTGTAGTAGGTTTCACCGTACAACATGTATCTTTCTTGGGCAAGTGTTGGCCCTGAAAATGACCACCCAATCTCGATGTTTCGACAAGTGTGTTCTTGTCGTCCTCAGGAGAACTCATCAGGGACAGTAAGAAAAGTCCAATAGAACTTATGCATTGACATCAACATGTCACCATTTCAGAGGCAGAAGCCATTGCCTTAACCCTAATTCTCCCGGGGGGGGGGGGGGCATAATGGCCCCCCTCGTCAATTTTTGCGATATATCTGCTGCGCAAATTTTTTTGACCTAGCCGCTCACTGACTTTTTACTTTCAAGTCTCGCGCAAATTTTGAGACTAAATTTGTGACACCCGGGTCAGCGGTTAAGCCATTACCCAACATTATGTAAGTGCATGTCAGACCAAAAATTGCTCAAAAACGTGATTTCATGTACAAATCCAATGCAAATTGTGTATTTAGCCAAAATTCATAAATGTTTCATTATTTCTACTATTACTGATTAAATTTAATTAACTTTGCCTTGTTTATGATCAGAATTAAGTCTGGAACGATTTCCATTGAAAAAACAAAAAACAAAAAAAACAAAAAATACATAAGAAATAAAAAAAATATAATAAAATACATTAGAAATCGGTGTTGGTACCAGATTTTTTTCATTCACAATTGTTAGGAATACTATAAAGAATATTTTCACCAAAAAATAGCATTCTAGGAGCTTTATTTAGAGAATCAGAGCAAAAAGTATGATTTCATGAATAAATTAGCATAATTAATTCATATAAAACAAAAATATATGAATTCAGAGAAATTTACCAATGGAACTGCTTAGATTACGTCATTCTCTACCATCAAGCAAATTTTCGTTGAGATCTTAGGGGGGGGCCATAATGACAAGAATCAAATACCACGGGAGATTTAACCCTATCTAGGCCGGGGTATTTTGGAAGTTCATATGGCTGGGGGGAGGGGCCCTTGAGATCTTGGCCGTCAACCGCGCGATCACGCTGAAAATTTGCATGCGGGTCGCCTGGGACATAATCTACAAAATCGTGTAGTAATTTATTCCATGCAAATCGCTATTAAGAGATTATGCAAATATATGCGAAATCATACTCCCTAAATAAAGCTCCAAATTATCTAATTTTTGGTATTAAAACTCTTTATGGTGTTCTTAGCAAGTGTACATGAACAAAATTGGATATCAAATCAATTTTTTATGTATTATATTGTTTTCTGCAATTTCTTATGTATTTCTTTGTTTGTTTAACCTTTTGTTTATCATTGTTCTTTTCAATGAAATTTGTTGGGGACTCTTCTGAGATCATAAAAAGCATAAAATAAATACATTTATACCAGTAAAACTAAAAATAATCATACATTTATGATTTTGGGTTGAAAACACAATTTGCAAGGACTTTGTAGACAAAATCACGTTTTTGAGCAATTTTTGGTCTGATATGCACTTACATATTGTTGCCTAATTTCAGAACCACGTACCCGGGTGACGCAAAATTGGTCTCAAAACTTGTGAAAGACTTGAAAGAAAAAAGTCAGCGAGCAGCACGGTCAAAAAATTCACGCAGCAAAAATATTGCGCGGTTTTTTGAGGGGGGGGGGGCCTTCGAGGCCCCCGGCCTAGACAGGGCTATGCCATTGCCTTGCATGCATTGGTGATCAGCAGCTGGCGCATCTCTGACAACTCTGTTTATGTGTACTCCTACATCCTCTGAGAGAGGGCGTTAAGATATGTCACATGCACAAGGTCCATTCCAAATGCACACTTTTGGCAAAGGGTGCTAAATTCAAGCGCGATAGTAAGAGAAATCTCCAAAGATTTGAACCGTGGTACAATTGAAACCACCATTGTGTATTCGAGCCATAACGGCTCCATACTAGTTTACAAGAAACTTAGCGATTGATCATTTGGCTGATATTTACAAATGATCATGCATCATGGTATAGGCAATCAATTGTAAAATTCACATCCACAATCCATTGTTATGAAACAATGTCCTAATCTTGATCTCTGATGGTAAGCCTGCTACACAATCTGACAGTGATCAATTTTTTTTCTAACTAATCACATTTTCCATCAAATATGGAAATTCAAAAAAGTTATCAACAACCATTATGATGTCATAAAGTTTGAGCCAAATAATGTGCAATGTATTTACTCATCTTTGCGCAGAACGTATGACTGCGCGGATCACATTTGTAAACTGCATGCAAGCCAGACTTGAGCCTAGTAGGCAGCTGACTTAGATTCAAGCAAAATACTCAGCAAAAAAAATGCAATTGAATACCAAAGAATCCAGCAAAATACTCAATTCTGGCTTAAGTATCAAATTGAATATCAGCCCTGAAATGAAGGTCTTGATTCCAATATTGGAAGTTGAAATCTCTTGGAAGACATCAAGCAGATAAGCAGGAGAGTGATCTTTGTCCAAGTAATCTTCGTCATCTGTCACAACTTCTTCTTAATCGCTGGTGAACCCATCTACCATCATTAGTCATCTCTAGAATGATGTGACGTTGCCATCCCAGTTACCTGGTAACTTTGAAGTCAGCAATAGAGCTCTGTAGAAATTTGATACATGTATAGGTAGTATGGAATGAGAAAATTTATTGACTGAACTATGCAAAATAGAATTCACGTTTTTGCTTTGTACATTTTCTGTGAAAAAAATGAAATTTCAACATAAGATTGAGTTTGAAACAGAGTAAAAAGATTACTAGAAAATGGCAAACACATGTTTTTAAAACTCAAAATCACTGTCCCTATAATGAGGGAGTACGGTAGTGTTGAACAAAAGGAACGACCCTCGAAACAACCACATATATTTGGTGGGATTTGTTAAATCTCACAACTCAAATTAAAATATTTTGAGAACAGCTCAAGGCTTTTTTAGAAATCAGGTATAAAAAAAATCCTTATTACCAGGTCCCTCGGAGAGGACCTTAAGCCATCGGTCCTCTGGTTGCTTGATTACAAGCATTCAGTAATCAGGTATAAAAAAAAATCTTTATTACCAGGTCCCTCGGAGAGTACCTTAAGCAATTGGTCCTCTGGTTGCTTGTTTACAAGCAATCAGTAATCAGGTATAAAAAAAATCCTTATTATCAGGTCCCTCGGAGAGGACCTTAAGCCATCGGTCCTCTGGTTGCTTGCTTACAAGCATTCAGTAATCAGGTATAAAAACAATCTTTATCACCAGGTCCCTTGGAGAGAACCTTAAGCCATTGGTCCTCTGGTTGCTTGTTTACAAGCATTCATGCTTTCTTAGCAATCTGGTAAAAAATCACTCCCATGTAGCCATACCAGCAAGGACCAACAGGTTTACAGTAATTTAAAGTTTGTTCTCCTCTTCCCTGGCTTCCAATTAATGCGGAGTAGACTTCTAAGAAATGCATAAATTATATGATGATCTACATGTAATTTAATCTACTGAAATTGATTTGTAACTTACAGCATACATGTATGAATGTGTCTGAAGAGCCAAATCAATAATGAATTTAAATAAGTATTGGATGATCCCCACCAAACTTCTTTTGCACAAGCCTATAACAACTGAATGGGTTTCTAAGTTCCTAACATCTCCCAAAGAGTTTGTAGTAAAACTATTGCTTGTTTCAACTCCCATAGACTTTCTTAACAGGTGAGTAGGCGCTGGACAGTGGAAGAATGATGAGTTCAAAAATACAAACCTGGATTTATGGAGAATCAAGAATAATGATATCACGATCAAAAGCTTTCCTTCTGGTTCTTGAGACTGTTGCTTTAGCTGCCATTGTCGATGATGATGATGACGACGACGATGTAGATGGTGATGAGTCGGAGGACGTCGATGAAGTGCCGTCTTCAAACATGGAGTAGAGCAGATCTCGCTGGCCACCACCTTTGCAGAAGAGTCTCATCTTCAAGGAAGGCTTGGCAGGTGTTGGTAGCTTGTCATTGTCTGGGACCAAGGGTGACGGAATGTTCTCAGAAAATGAGGATCCACTACCTTCCAATTCGAAAGAGCATGAAGAGGGATTAGAAAAGTAAGAATGATTGATTATGCTTGAAGAAGTGCATTTCCAGGCTTGAGGTCCTCGAGAAATTTGAACAAAAGAATGCAAGTTGTGTTAAAGCCTGTTTTTAGCTTTGGTAAATACCCCAAATACATAATTTGTCACTATTCCTAAACAGGCTTTAGTGGTGAGGAATGTTTTCTGAGCATAAAAAATAAATGCTGGGATAAAAAAAGCCAACCATGGTTTGGTTGGGTTTGGGTTGGGTTCAGGGTTGGCACGTGTTAAACAGTGTGTTTTAAAACATGTTTTAGAACACATTCAAAAACACCCTTTTTTTTACAAAACAAGGTAAGAGCAATTTTGTGTCTCGTCCACTTATGAAAATAACCAGAAATATCGTGATTTGCGAGTGCACGCAAGAGAAATATATCGAAACTTCATTCTGAAATGACTGGGATGGAATAACACTTGTCATAAGATCCTTGCACGCAAACTTTAATATTGACCTGAAAATGACCTTTGACCTTACCATGTGACCTCCAAATGCAGCATAACATGCAGGTCACCTAAGTACATCTACCATCCAAGTTTTGTTTAAAAGTAACTTACTTTTGCGGAGTTAGGTGTCATAAGAGAGACTTGCATGTAAACTTTAACGTTGACCTCAAAATGACCTTTGACCTAACCATTTGACCTCCGACAGCAGCATATGATGCAGGTCCCCTAAGTCCATCTACCATCCAAGTTTGGTTGAAAAGTGACTTACGGTTGCGGAGTTAGGTGTCATAAGAGAGTCTTGCATGTAAACTTTAACGTTGACCTGAAAATGACCTTTGACCTTACCATGTGACCTCCGACTGCAGCATATGATGCAGGTCCCCTAACTCCATCTACCATCCAAGTTTGGTTGAAAAGCGACTTACGGTTGTGGAGTTATGTGTCATTACAAGTTTGTGACGGACGGACGACGGACCACATTTGGATCCCTAAGTCTCGCTTTCACCTCTGGTGGGCGAGACAAAAAACGTGTTTTGAAACACTGCATAGGCTTATGTGTTGTAAATTTGGATGGATGTGATTTTAGATGAATGTTTTTTTTCATACTTTTATTTCTGAAGTGGTTTACTATTTTCTTCTAACTAATTAAAACTCTTTCTCCACAACACTCCTTTTCTCTTTCCCCTTTCTCCATTGCTTTGTCATGTTCCTTTCCTCCCTGTTCAATTGTGTACATCAATCCATATTCATATAATATTGACTGGCCTTGAGGGAGATACCAAATATATTTCCCAAACTAGTCTCATATTGCCCCGAGTCGAAGACGAGGGCAATATGGGTCTAGTGAGGGAAATATTTTTGGTATTTCCCGAAAGTAACGCCAGTCAATATTATTATTATCTGTTCAACTCTTTCTGGTACATTAAATTAACATATTGATAGATTATATAACTAAATTGTTCCTTTTTATGATCTCCACAAATAGTGCTGAAAATGTTTCCACAAAGGCTGGTAAATATGCACCTACATGTACATGTATGTCTATTTACAAGCTTGCAACAACAAACTGTTAATGGCAGTGGCAAGCTGAAAGAAGAGCTAGTCAATATTTTTATTATCATCCAAATCAGATATCTAGAGCAAAAATCATGATAATGTGGATTTTTTCTTTTAAAAATAGAGTTCTATTGTGTCATGTTAATATCAGTCTAGGCTCTGCACTTTACCATTATGACGTACTTACAAGCGCTCGGATCCAGCGTTGTCTTTATTATGACGTATATTGTTGGTGCGCGGATACTTATGAAGCGTATCTCTTTATACGCATCCACAAATGCGCTGGGGATTGATGAGCTCGGAAAACGGATATTATGGACCGCTAATTATTGTACGTAGGTGCAGTAGGAAAATTACTCTTTTCGGGGAGGAGGGGTGTACGAATATTATGGTCACTCGTCATTCAGCTGATCGCTGACCGAGCCATTGTGACGTAGTTTATGTTGAGTTAATCAGTTAGACAGACAAAGTACGCGTTTATATCGTGTCTCCAAAATGCCTCATTCAGGTAATAATAAAGAATATTCTCATTTCACAAACATATCTGAGTGTTGTGCTCACTTTATGGACAGGGAAAGAAACACTATTTAAAATAAGCTCAAATACATAGTAATACTTGAATGAAATGGAACCGCCGCACATGCATAATGTTTTACAAACCGCCGCCTTCCTGCATAAGGGCCCTTAGCCCGGACTGCATGCCGCCTTCCCGCACAAAAGGCTGTTAGCACGCACACTGTTAAATGCACGCTAACAGCCTTTCTGCAGGAAGGCGACGTGCAGTGTGCGCTTATGGCCTTTGTGCGGGAAAGCAACGATTAATAGATTGTAAAACTGACATCGTACTCTTGAGGTACACACAAAAGCAGGTGAAACTTTGCGCTTTGTAAAGATGAAGAAAAGTACTTTAAACAATATAAGATAATCAGCTAGCAAACCTTAACCCTGAAAATCCCAGGGGACCTCAATGGCTCCCTCGAAAATTTATATGATAAATCTATGAACATGACAGAGTCACGCCATATCATTCAAGACTATTTTGGGATGCATGCAGGGTACACGGTTATAATATTACACAAGTGCATGTCAGACCCCGAATTGCTAAAAAAACATGATTCATGTTTAAAGTCAAAATCTGCATCATTATTTGTACTTTTTGTTAATTAAAATCATTGCCAATAATTTCCATTCAAAACCCCCCCCCAAAAAAAAGAAGCAAAAAACTTTTTGAACTAATTTTTTTTCTTATATACCCTAAATTCCTCAATTGAAAAATTAGGCAGTTCAAAGGGCTTATATTTACAGATTTAATTAAAAGTGGCATAATTGATTCAAATCAAAATGAAATAAAGCATTTCTTGATTTTATGAAATTATGCTTTGAAACACCATAGATTGCAGTATGTCATTTTCTTCCATTGTGCAAACTCTTTTCAACCCCCCCCCTCCCCAAGACCCAAAATACCCCGGAGGCCCAGACTACATGTATATGTACATGTATGAGGAATACGGTAAACTAATAAAATGTAAACTTTAGTGTGGTTTGTTTTTGGCATTCAATTTCCATGATTTATTAATTTTTTCGGGAAATATGACCTTTTCTGTTGGAAATTCAGTAACAAAAATTGTAGCCTTCTCTTACTTACTCCAAAAATGTATTTATAACATCAAGATCTTAAATCAGACTGTATAATTTAATTTATTTATGAAAAATTGCATCATTTGTTGGAAAAAAAATGTTAAAAAATTATCTAAAACGTTTTAAAACAATAAAAACCGTTGTTGTTTTTTTTTAATAAAAACGTTTTCTATTACAACCCTGGTTGGATTGGGTTGGTTGATTGGTATAAATGAATGAATGAATGCATGAATGAATGAGTGAATGGATGAGTGAATGAATGGATGAATAATCAAGTGAATGAATTTAATAATTAGTGAATGAATGAAAGAAGTACCTTGAGAAGTGAGCTGTCTTTCACTGAGGATGTTCTTCTCCTTGTGAAGAAACCCTGGGAGGTTGCCGGGGTTGAAAGCGCAGGATTTGCGATGCAGGGAGATTGTATCCAGCTTGCCCAAGTACTCACAGCCCTTCCGACGAAAGGGGCATGCCACAGTGTGATCCCCGATCACATTGGCGACAATAAAGTCATAATGCAAGTCGGAACGTTTCAAGGGACGTCTGCAAAAAAGATTGACAAGAATTGACATAATAATAATGACAATAATTGTGATATCTTGTTAAGCGCACACCGTCCAGAGACACTCATGGTGGTAGCCCAGCAACAGATAAACAACAACAAATATAAACAAATAAAAAAGAGATCTTAACAAATACAACTGAGTACATAATTTGAAATAAAAAGAGTTTTGTATCATCCACCTAGCTAGATCCTGGTGAGGGCTGGTGCCCTCCTACCTGCTGCTCTGACAATTTAAGGGGCAAGCCCGGTCAGCTCAGAACTCACTGGAGCTCTAGCATATAAGGGCACCAGCTCCCATAGGAAGCTAGTCAGACTAGTGAGTGATGAGAAAACAAGATTTAGAGTGTACTTTACATGTATACAAAACTAATTACTTTAAAACAGGTTGAAGAAATAGGTCTTAAGATGCACTTTTAAAGTGCATCTTAACAACATAGCGGGCTGACCTCATTGATGACAGAAATCACTCTAGGGTCTTTTTATCAAAGTGGAGCCAGAGCAGGGATTATATCAAGCAGAATGGGTTTATTTTAAATGAAAAATATAAGTTCATAATTTGAGTATATGAAGAGATGATGTGTGACTATTCAAAGGAACAAAAAAATGGGCACTTCAAAGTATTTTGCAGGAAATAACATATAGGAATTTGGAGAAAAAGGCCGGTTTGGTTAATAAGAAATCCCTTACCTATCTTCAGGGCAGTTCTTCTTGTGCTTCAACCAGGTGAAAATACACTGAAACAGAACATTTGCGTAAAATGTTAAAGTGTAAATAGTAGAAAGAGGAGTACCATATTTGTAATTTAAGACTTGTAATGGACAATATCATAATGAATTAACACAAGTGGTGGTGGTAGTTTCAATTAGACACCATAGATAGCCAAAACAAATCATTAGGATACCGATAATTTTTTTTTTAAAGGTCAAGTACACCTCAGAAAAATGTTGATTTGAATCAATAGAGAAAAATCAGATGAGCACAATGCTGAAAATTTCATCAAAATCGGATGTAAAATAAGAAAGTTTTGACATTTCAAAGTATCGCTTATTTTTAACAAAATAGTTATATGAACAAGCCAGTTACATCCAAATGAGAGAGTCGATGATGTCACTCACTCACTATTTCTTTTGTATTTTATTATTTGATTTATACAATATTTCAATTTTTACGAATTTGATGATTAGGACCTCCTTGCCTGAAGCACAATATGTTAAAATACTGGAATTCCACGGGTTCAGGGAGGAATGAAACTTAATTTCACATGACAATTAAATGACGAGAAAATCAAAATATTTGATATTTCATTTAATAAAATACAAAAGAAATAGTGAGTGAGGGATGTCATCAGTTCCCTCATTTGCATACCGACCGAGATGTGCATACATGTATAACTGTTTTGTGAAATGAAGCGACTTTAAAATGCCATAACTTTCTCATTTTACATCCGATTTTGATGAAATTTTCAGTGCTATGCTTGTTGAATTTTTCTCTTTTTATTCAAGTCAAGTTTTTGTTGGGGTGGACTTGTCCTTTAAGATGCATTTTCATAGTTTCATTTAAAGAGAAATACCAGTTGTGGTACAATCTCATAATGAGTTTGATAAGAATCCAATAAAATTCAGATATTTTTATTGTCCAGTTGTAATCGGGTACAAATGGAAATTCAATTTGTTCACATAAAATGTCTTGGAATGTCATATGATACATATATACACAAAGATTACATGATATGTAAACATTTTACAAATCAGCAAACAAAGATAAGAGAAATTAAGATAAAGGCAGGAAGGGGGTAATATGATATTAAGTATGGCTATTTAATGCACAGATTGAAATGGGTTACAAGGACTTTCTAATCAAAACAACTGGCTAACAATATTGGTTTTTATGAAAATGGTCATTTGGTTTCATGACCAAATAAGTGTTTGTACAATGAATAATATGTGCCAAATGGCTCTGAAAGAAAATGTGTAATTGCTGAGAAATTAGCAAAATATACATGGAAATCGATGGAATTCCATCAAATATCTTGTATTTTTCCAAGCAAAAGTAACACCCATAACCACTTATGCTTTTCTGTCTTAAGACAAAAATATACACAGATAAAGTCTGCCCTGATATAATAAGTACATTTAACTTAATTTTCATGGAACCAAATTAAAAGGAACACAATTTATAAAAACCATTGTTAGCCAGACATTTTGATTAGAAAGTCTTTGTAACACATTTGAATTCCTGTGTGTGCATAACTGTATATTGATTAACAAAAAAATATATAATCAATCCAAATCTAAATGATTAATGGTTGAGATCAAAAGAACAAATTCGACATAAAGTCCTTATACTTACTCCATTTGGACCACATTTTGAAACATGCTATGCATGTATTTTACCATCAAATGGTATCAAGGTTAAAGATAAAATGCAGATTGTGGAAACAATTTCGAAATGAGTTTGTTCAGAATAAAAAAAAGACCACCAAAAGTATCTTTATGTATAAATATAAAAAAAATTGTGCCAAAGGATTTTGGAAGATATTGTAGATTTGCTGAGAAATTAGCAAAATAAACAGAGAATCCCATCATATTGTCGGGTCTTTTCTCAAACAATAATAATGCACTGTCCCACGTGTGCTTATCTGTGTTGGTGATCTTCAGTGTTATGTTACCGTACCATAGCTGGATCATGACATCAGTTTATACTGCAACTATTTTCATTTATCTGTAAATGAAAATTTACTTCATCAGATTTTTGGCCTACTGTAGGTAAAATGAATGAAAGACTTTGAACATGCATGGGAAACAGAAATTTGAGAACAGTTGTACGAGCAATAAAGTTATGAGCATTTGAATACTAATGCTCAGAAGATCCTCACATCGGCAATACAAACTATTTTTGTGATATCAGAACAGGAGAAACTCTCCTCTTTGTTCATGAAAGAAATATACCCTAAACCATGTATTTTAGCATAAATAAGATAGGTCCTTGTCATCTGGATTAGTTGTTTGATATTGATAATAGTTATTTTACAATATCATCATTCGTGCAAGCTTGCATCCATATAATTTTTTCCATTGCACACTGACTGAGGCCACCAGCGCTACACTACTTGTGGTTGAAGTTTACTGTTAGCGACAATCAACAGACCTCGCTCACACTGCATGTAATATTGCATCCAAACTATGTGAAGTCAAATAACAAGGATCTATTAAGTGTATATACATGCAACATTCATTTCATTCATGCAAATGGACAGAGTAGTACTTCATTCGGTGTCAATCGGTGAAAAGTTAAAATGATTTACTCAATGAGGCTACACCTCATTGAATGGATCATTTCATCTTTTAACATCCATAAAGTATTCTGTCCATTGCACTCATATACCGATACCTTGATTATTTGTATAGTATCGCAAGCCCTCCCATGGAAAAAATATATATCTGGTTTTTTGTGAAATGTGTACAAAGGAAATAGGGGAGTTGTACAGGTTTGCCATCTCTCATCTTGGCTGCATTGACAATGGGAGGATGTAATATCATTAGTGTTCTAAACATTCAAATACTCACAACTTTTTTATTATTTATTCAATTTTTATCATACTTCCACTGATTTTTTTTGTTTTCACACAAGCTATACCGGTACTTGATCAAAATGTTTAATTCTCCTTTAAAGGTCAATTCCACCCCAGAAAATGTCATCAAAATCAGATGTAAGTGTGGCTTATTTTTCACAAAACAAATATATGCACATCTCAGTGATATGCAAATGAGAGTCAATGATGTCTTCACTCACTATCTCTATTGTATTTTATTGTTTGAACTATAAAATTTTTCAATTTTTACAGATTTGACAGCAAGGACAAAGTACACTTTAACATTACCCTGTTAAAATAATGGTAATTCTACATGTTCAGGGAAGAATAATTTTTTTTTCACATGACAATGAGGACAAAATTGTTTTTCTTATATATCATATAATAAAATACAAAAGAAATAGTGAGTGGGTGATGTCATCAATCTACTCATGTATGTAACTGTTCAGTGAAATTAAGCGAACTTTAAAAATCTTTAAAAAACTTTTTGTTGGATTTTTCTCCTTTTATTCAAATCAACTTTTTGTTGGGGTGGACTTGTCCTTAAAAGTAAGTAAAAAACCCACCTCTTTACAGAAGCTATGGCCACATGGGGCTCTTTGAGGTTCAGTAAATACTTCTTGACAGATGGAGCAATACAGATGACGACTAACAGCCTCCGGATCCAAGAAATACCTTAGCAAAATGAAAAATAATAGGAAATTTATTACAATAACTGTAAGAAACAAAAAATAAAATCCTTATCCACCTTTACACAATAAAAAGAGGAAAATGATGGCAAATGACTAACAATAGTGCTATTGCAAGGGTTAGATCAAAGGGGATGGGGTAAATGGTGGATTATTTTTTTAGGGGTCTGTTTTTTTCCAGCAGCAGCATAGCTTAGGGAAAGATTCAAATAACCAATACGAGTAAAAAATAAAAAGGTAAAAACATGCCACCATACTTCTCACTTTACATGAGTTTATCAACTGCTTCACTTTAAATGTCAGGGTCATTCCATCTGGATTCACCCAGTGGTTGCACCCGACCGTCTCAGAATTCGTTGTAATTTGGTATACATAAAATTCACCATGGCCCAAGCACAAAACAAAAAATTAGTCCAATCGGTCCGTCGGTTCTCGTGCTACGGCCCGCCCTTTTCTCCTTGTTTTGACAAAAATGGGCGTGACCTTCAACTTTCAATGGCCACTGCGTCGTTACGGGTTGACCAATTTTCATGAAACTGGTACCATTTGATAGGAAATTCAGAGAGGAATCCAAAACATGCATCGAATAATGTATGGGAGCAATTTATAAGGTCATGACCTTTAACCTTAACTTTGACCTTGAGTTTGACCTCCGGACAAATAATTTTTTAACTTGATTTTCGTGTATGTTAATCATTGGTATGATATTGACAAAATATGTTAAAATCAATGATGATATTTTATTTCTTCACCTTTAAAAACTCTTCCAAAGATACCATGAAATTTCACTCTAGTCCCACACACTGATATTCATGTTAGTAAAGTGTTTACCAGTTACATGATTTCTTCCAATCTTAAGTTACAGTATGCAAGCACATGAAAAGAAATTAAGCTTAATCAGTTCACAAATAAACGATTAAACCTTTATGTTCATGAATAGGTATCTGTTTAGGCATTGTGATGTTCATCAATATATATTCATTTTGATGTTCGGCAATATATATCATATATATTCATGGTAGTAAAGTCTTCACTTTTATCATCAAAATATATACATGTATATATGTGTATATGATATATATTGCTGAATCATAAAATGCCTAAACAGATACCTATTCATGAGCATAAAGGTTTAATCTTTTATTTGTGAACTGATTAAGCTTAATTTCTTTTCATGTGCTTGCATACTGTAACTTAAGATTGGAAGAAATCATGTAACTGGTAAACACTTTACTAACATGAATATCAGTGTGTGGGACTAGAGTGAAATTTCATGGTATCTTTGGAAGAGTTTTTAAAGGTGAAGAAATAAAATATCATCATTGATTTTAACATATTTTGTCAATATCATACCAGTGATTAACATACACGAAAATCAAGTTAAAAAATTATTTGTCCGGAGGTCAAACTCAAGGTCAAAGTTAAGGTTAAAGGTCATGACCTTATAAATTGCTCCCATACATTATTCAATGCATGTTTTGGATTCCTCTCTGAATTTCCTATCAAATGGTACCAGTTTCATGAAAATTGGTCAACACGTAACAATGCAGTGGCCATTGAAAGTTGAAGGCCACGCCCATTTTTGTCAAAACAAGGAGAAAAGGACGGGCCGTAGCACGAGAACCGACGGACCGATTGGACTAATTTTCTTTGTTTAGTGCTTGGGCCATGGTGAATTTTATGTATACCAAATTACAACGAATTCTGAGACGGTCGGTTGCAAAATTGCACATTCATTGGGTGAATTGGCATGGAATGACCCGTCAAGCAACCACACAGCTCATGTGTGAAAGTGATCCGGCAAGGCAATTGTTCTTCTCCCACGATTACAGATGCTTGCGTTGCGTATAACGTTGGGGAAGAACAATAGAAAACAAGATGGCAGCGTAAACATCGGGTAAGTCTCTTCCGACTTTCGTTTCCATGAATTTAAGGCCAGGGCCACTCACACATTGTACGAGGTTAGATCTAGTATATAAATATATGGTGAGACTATCACATATCGACCACCTCTTTTGAAACCGACCACCTTGCGCGCATTAAAATTATTGCGTATTACAAACGATACGCGCGGGAGAGTAGGCGCAGTGTCCATAGAAACTGTAAGAATCGATTTTACGAGAAAAAAAGATGCAACAAAAAGTAAAAATTTAGTAGAATTAATCAAAATTGTATTGACTAGACCCTAACCACGCTGAAAAACCAAGAAATCCGATAGGAAACGGCTTTAGAACAAATATCCGTCGTCAATCGTCGAATTTTGTGCCGGAGCTCGCAATGGAAGTAGTGAGACGATCATTTAGCATGTTGAAACCATAAAACTGATTTGGAAGAGTCAAAATACTTCGCCACCACGACAAGAATCGGCCGTAAACTTAGTGTATCGCGGGTGGTCGGTTTCAAAAGATGGGTGCAAATGAGCAAATCATCGTATTCTTTGTTCGTCGATATACCATATACGCGGATTGAATCGGAGTCGCCGTGCGAAACATGGGAATCTGATCTGCTTAATTTTCTGCACATATGAGACGAAAACTGGGTAAAATTGATGAATATTTTTCGCAGATACGATGCTTAGAAGATTAGGTGGTCGATAACTGGGCCCGGGCATGATATTTTTCTCAATTTTTTTATGAATTCTTGTTTAAAAATAAAATCCATAGCGTAGAAATTTCGGAAATGAAGTTGTATCCCATGTTAGGGCTAGATCTTTTAGAAAGAAAGTAACGTTAGAAATCTCGGGGGCGAAAGTTTAAATTCAGGTCTTCAGCCTTCAGGCATAGGCCTACATGGCATATCAGGTTTTTTGGTGGTACACGCAAATGAATAGGAAGGAAGACCTTGCTTCGTTGAGAGTAACCTTACATGTATGATGGTGGGCCCAAGTCTGCGCACCAATTTGAGTTAAGATTTAACATGAATTTCTTCTTATTTCACAATATCTTTAAGTTGATAATGTTCCTTACATCATAATGAGTTAGTGTGCCAAATATCTCATAAAAATTTGAAAGAAATATATGATTTTCTTGGATAAAACCTCGGGCATTCATTTTCAGATTGAAAAAAAAAATGGTACCCCATGTCTGCGCACTCATTCACTTTGCACACGATTCGGGAATTTTGATGACAAAAGGATGCATTTTGAGACCGTCACATGAAATGCCCTGAATTCATTATTTTTCCACCATTTTGAGTCGGATTTTTTTATGAATATGGTTGAAACTACCCCTTATCGACCACCTAATCTTCTAAGCATTGTATCTGCGAAAATATTCATCGATTTTACCCAGTTTTCATCTCATTTGTGCAGAAAATTGAGCAGATCAGATTCCCATGATTTTCCACCCAGGTTCGTAACGTTACCTTACGAATAGGGAAACTTCGACGTCTCATCACGTTACCTGATCGATACTTACTATCGTGACAAATGGGTAAGGCTGCTAGTCTTGCTTCAGACTGATGCCAAAGTTATGGATTGATTTAATAATCTTTTCCTGTCTTGTGGTGTTGGCAACCAAACAAAAAATTACAATTTTTGCCACTGCTTTAATATGGAGCCTTTTGTTTAGAGAGAGGCCTCTTTCGATCCCTCCACCATTTTTTCTAATTTACTTTTTTTCCTTCTCTTTCTTTTTCATTTTTGATCTCCTTTTGTTTTTCTTTTCTGTCAATCTTTTTTTTGTCTTTTGTTTTGTACCTCATATCTTCTCCTGTCCTATTTTTGCCACTGCTTTAATTTGGAGCCCTTTTTGTCTTTTGTCTTGTAACTATCATTTTTTTTCCATTCCTTTTTTCTGTTTTCTTTTTATCGTTATTATTTTTTTTTTCATTCTTTTCTTTTCTGTCATTTTTTTAAAGCCATGTTCTTTGTTTCTTTTCTGTATTGTTTTTCTTAATTCAGGCCTATTCTTTTTTCTCTCTCCTTTTTCTTTTATTTTCTCTATTTTTTTCTTTTAGTTTCCATTTGCTTAATATGTTTTGATTGCAATTAAGAATTAATTTTGATATCTTTCTTCGTAAATGACGATCAAAGCTCTTGTCTTTGTCCATGCTGATACTGGGAGCTTTATGTGAAATATTGATGCTTTTTCGAACTTGAATAAACAGTCATGTCTTCCAACCTGGGTATCATGTGTAGGACCTACTGCCAGCGGTTTGTATCATTGAGATCGATGGTTTGTATATTGTCTTATATCATATAGATCTGCATTAATTGCATTGAGTAATCGGATATGATTTGTCTATTGTTTTTTTTTTAATTCATGAATGGCTATCATACTGTTTTTTTTCAAGCCCTATGACTATGTTATACATGTAAATATTCATCTGTATAAATTTGTCAGTCGCAATGTTAGTTTGCATGTTACTTTAAATGCTAGTACTATTTAGACTTTGAAATTATTATGTATCTTTATAATATATGGGTTGGAATCTCTAACGTTTCCACCTCCGGTCTGACATATAGGTAAGCTTACCCATTTGTCAGGAAACGTAAATCGAAGCTTTACCTATTTGTCAGGAAACGTTTCAAACTCCAGCCTTACTTTTATGTAAGCATTTACGTTGCCTGACAAATGGGTAATCTAACGGTTAGCTTACCCATTTGTCAGGTAACGCAAATCGAAGCCTTAGCCATATGTCAGGAAACGTTTCAAACCCCAGCCTGACATATGGGTAAGCTTACCCATTTGTCAGGTAACGTAAATCGAAGCCTTAGCCATTTGCCAGGAAACGTTTCAAACCCCAGCCTTTACGTTACCTAATAAATGGGTATAAGCTAACGTAAGCTAACCGTTAGCTTATATACGTAAATCGAAGCATAATTAACCCATTTGTCAGGTAACGTAATTCGAAACCTTCACCCGGCCATTTGTCGCGTAACGTAAATTGAAGTGCTTCGTATTTGTCAGGAAACGTTTCAAAGCCCAGCCTGACATAATATAGGCAATCTTACCCATTTGTCAGGTAACGTAAATCGAAAGCTTACCCATTGGTCAGGAAACGTTCCAAACCCCCGCAGCCTTACATATACATGTAAGTAAGCTTACCCATTTGTCAGGTAACGTGAATCGAAGCCTTAGCCATTTGTCAGGAAACGTTTCAAACCCCAGCCTGACATTTAGGTAAGCTTACCCATTTGTCAGGTAACGTTAATCGAAGCCTTAGCCATTTGTCAGGAAACATTCCAAACCCCAGCTTTACATATAGGTAAGCTTACCCATTTGTCAGGTAACGTAAATCGTAGTGTTTCCAATTTGTCAGGTAACGTTGCTAACCCTGGCCTGAGAAAATAGGTAAGCAGTGGCGTAACTGCGGGGGGGCATCATGGGGGCACGTACCCCCCCCCCCCAATTAGCTGCCCCCCAAAAAAAAACCCGGGAAAAAGAGAAAAAAGGGAGAAACATAGTGTTATATTATAATTATGTTATGTTATATTACATAAATAATGAAAAATCACTTTATGTAACATAATTTGCTCAGGACCTATGTTCTTGATACTCGCATTGTCTGTATATAATCCTATTGTACTAAAACCTCCCGTTTTCAAGTCAATATACACCAATAATTTTCCTCACACTTCGAATTATTTTTGTTTTATGTGCTGACATATCATTTAACGTCTTAATGTAAAACATTTCCCGTCCGTGCTTACGTTCGCATTAGTGGATTAGTGAGATATGTCTGCTCTTCATGATTTCCTAAAATCAGTCCTTAAGATGTCCCTTTTCCTGATCTGAATATCAAATATTTCAGCTTGCGCTCGCATCATTTGGTTAGTGAAATACGCATGGTCTACGTGCCCCTCTTCAGGTATGAATTTCCTAATTTTTCAGCTCGCGCTTCGCGCTTGTAATATTTGACTAGTGAGATGCGTATGATAATCATGACTGCGATTGGCACTCGCATTAGATGACTATGGTGAGATTTGTGTACTCTTAGTGGATTTAAAAAAAAAAATAGTCCTTTAAAAAATCCATGTTTGGGAACAATATACACTAAAATTTCAGCTCGTGCTTCACGCTTGCTTCATTTGGTTAGTGAAATACGTATGGTCTTCCTGAATTCCTACAAACAAGCCTTAAAATGTCCCTCTTTAGGTCTGAATTTCCTAATTTTTCAGCTCGCGCTTCGCGCTCACAATATTTGATTAGTGAGATGCGCATATCAATCATGATTACAATTACTACAAGTGCTATATGTATATGGAAGCATATAATTCTATCAAAATCAGCAAGCGCTTGGCACTCATATTAGATCACCATGGTGAGATATGTATAGGCCTACTCTTAATAGATTCCTAAAATATAGTCCTTAAAATGACTGTTTGGTGTCAATATATATATATATATATATATATATATATATATATATATATATATATATATACATGCATATATATAGTGTGTGTGTGTGAGTTTGTTTGTTTTGTGTGATCGAACGCCTTTGAAACGTTGAGTCATGATTTTGCCCCCCCCCCCCAAATCGGAAAAATGGATCGACTCCCCTGTGGGTAAGCTTACCTATATGTAAGGCTTGGGTTTGGAACGTTTAATGACAAGTATAAGGCTTCGATTTACATTACCTGACAAATGGGTAAGCTTACCTATAAGTCAGGCTGGGGTTTGAAACGTTTCCTGATAAGGCTTCGATTTACGTTACCTGACAAATGGGTAAGCTTACCTTTATGCCAGGCTGGGGTTTGAAACGCTTCCTGACGAATAGGTAAGGATTCGATTTATGTTACCTTATGTCAGGCTGGGGTTTGAAACGTTTCCTGAAAAATAGGTAAGGCTTTGATTTATGTTACATATATGTCAGTCTGGGGTTTGAAACGTTTCCTGACAAATAGGTAAAGCTTCGATTTATGTTACCTATATGTCAGGCTGGGGTTGAAAACGTTTCCTGACAAATGGGTAAGGTTTCGATTTACATTACTTACTATACACTCTAAAAAAAGGTTCAGTAAACTTCACCCAATATTGTGAATTGAATTGAATTTATTAATAAACTTTATTCATTTGTGATGAATATTTTGTTTTACAATAATACAAAGATAAGAAAGCAAATAATATTAATTATTATAACAGTAGGCCTATACCAAATAAATGGTAAATCAGAATACATATATAATCGCACAATTCAATTTCCAAGGATTTCAAATTAATTGAAGGAAATATATACATATACATTTTTTTTACATCTTTCTTTCTATACATCTATATACAACAAGAAATAAAGTATTGCTATTATATTAAATATACAAAGTATGCAATAACAAAAAAGCAATATCATTAGACACACATAATGTTAAATCAACTTATCATGCACGGATTCATTATTTCACTATATATATACATATAATTTATGATAGGGGTTTATTTGGAATACTAGTGGGTTTTGAAGCATAAGTGAAAGAAAAAAATGCAGTTGTTATAACTTTCTCCTCATAAAATATTTATAATGGCTTTGATGAACTTAAAAAAATAGAGTACGATCATAGAGCTATTTAGCTCTATGGTAGAATGACAACATACATATACAATAAGGGAAGTCATACTGAATGCTTATCATCATTTTGCAGACATTCAAGGGGAATGAAACCTTTGGAACAAATAGGCTTGTGTAGAAAAAGAAAAATCAAAGAATAAGAATAAAGAAAGTTTGAGAAAAATCGGACAATAAATGAGAAAGTTATGAGCATTTAAATATTGCAATCACTAATGCTATGGAGATCCTCCCATTGGCAATGCGACAAGGATGTGTGATGTCACTGATGAACAACTTTCCTTTTGGTGGACTATAAAATACCCTCAAAATGTCTCTTTTTGCTTTTTCTTATGGTGATACAAACTCTTTATCCATGATGTATTTAAAAAAAAATATGCATTACATGCCCTCATGTAGAAAGAACACATGATCTCTAGATAGATGTGATAAAAGAGGCAATTCAAGTGAAATATATACTAAAGTAATGGGGAGAGTTGTTCATCAGTGACATCACACATCCTTGTCGCATTGCCAATGGGAGGATCTCCATAGCATTAGTGATTGCAATATTTAAATGCTCATAACTTTCTCATTTATTGTCCGATTTTTCTCAAACTTTTGTTGATCTGTTTCTTTGATTTTTCTGTTTTCACACAAGCTATCTTGTTCCAATGGTTTCATTCTCCTTTCAAAGATGAAAAATTTGTGCTGCATTTCCTCTAGCATAGGCCTTTAACAAACCGTGAATATACAAAATCAACGCAAAAAAATCAAACCTAAAAAGGAACCATATTTCTTTCAGACTCATCAGAAATCACAGCATCAAAATAAGCCCATAATAGCAACAGTTTTAAATGACAAAACGGTTAAATCAAAGCCCGTGAGAATCAAAGCTTCAGATTCCAATGTCATGATGATGTCGACAAATTCATCCTGGCACTCCATATCGATAAACACATTTTTGTAAGAGCTAATCTTTTTCAATAAAAAAATCTTTACGCAAATCTTAATAATTGTCATATTTCATTATAGGCCTATATAGGTAGAACTCACCTACGTTCAATTTCAAATTACAGTTTTCACAAAATCTAAGGTTAGGTGGTACCGGAGGTGGTAAGTTCTCCGGTCTTTCTCTCAATACTGTGTAAAAGGGAGCATGTGTGTTTATTGGGTAAGATTGTGTACAATATGAAAAGTGCTTTTTTTATTGGTAAAATTCAACGAAACGTTGGGTAAATTTACACTATATTTGGTTTCATTTGGCCCAACAAACATCCCCAAATGTGCATCTCCCGGGTTTTTCCCCCCAATATTGGTAAACTGTTTAGAGTGTATATAATGTCAGGCCGGGTTGGGCTTCTCTCTGACCATGGACCCTATAAATGATCTGACAAATGGATGAGGTCACCTGTAATTATGTCAGGCTGTGGTTACACGTTAACTTACAAATAATTACGTTATATCTGACAAAATTAATGTTTAAGCTAACCTACAGTATATAGGTCAGGGTGGGATTGGAAACGTTATCTGAAAAATCAGTAAAGGTTTAGATTTACGTTACCTGACAAATGCGTAAGCTTACCTATATGTCAGGCTGGGTTTTAAAGTTTCCTGACAAATGGGTAAGGTTTAGATTTACGTTACCTGACAAATGGGTAAGCTTACCTATTATATCAGGCTGGGTTTTAAAGTTTCCTGACAAATAAGAAACACTTCAATTTACGTTACCTGACAAATGGGTAAGCTTACCTATAATGTCAGGCTGGGTTTTAAAGTTTCCTGACAAATAAGAAACACTTCAATTTACGTTACCTGACAAATGGGTAAGCTTACCTATATGTCAGGCTGGGGTTTGAAACGTTACCTGACAAAATAAGGCTTCGATTTACGTTACCTGACAAATGGGTAAGCTTACCTATTATGTAAGGCTGGGGTTTGGAACGTTTCCTGACAAATGGGTAAGGTTTAGATTTACGTTACCTGACAAATGGGTAAGCTTACCTATTATATCAGGCTGGGTTTTAAAGTTTCCTGACAAATAAGAAACACTTCAATTTACGTTACCTGACAAATTGGTAAGCTTACCTATATGTGAGGTTGGGGTAAGGAACGTTTCCTGACAAATGGGTAAGGTTTAGATTTACGTTACCTGACAAATGGGTAAGCTTACCTATATGTCAGGCTGGGTTTTAATATTTCCTGACAAATAAGAAACACTTCAATTTTCGTTACCTGACAAATGGGTAAGCTTACCTATATGTGAGGCTGGGGTTAGGAACGTTTCCTGACAAATGGGTAAGGTTTAGATTTACGTTACCTGACAAATGGGTAAGCTTACCTATATGTCAGGCAGGGTTTTAAAGTTTCCTGACAAATGGGTAAGGTTTAGATTTACGTTACCTGACAAATGGGTAAGCTACCTATATGTCAGGCTGGCCTTTGAAACGTTACCTGACAAAATAAGGCTTCGATTTACGTTACCTGACAAATGGGTAAGCTTACCTATTATGTAAGGCTGGGGTTTGGAACGTTTCCTGACAAATGGGTAAGGTTTAGATTTACGTTACCTGACAAATGGGTAAGCTTACCAATTATATCAGGCTGGGTTTTAAAGTTTCCTGACAAATACGAAACACTTCAATTTACGTTACCTGACAAATGGGTAAGCTTACCTATAATATGTCAGGCTGGGGTTTGAAAGTTTCCTGACAAATAAGAAACACTTCAATTTACATTTCCTGACAAATGGATAAGCTTATACCTATAATGTCGGGCTGGGGTTTGAAACGTTTCCTGACAAATGGGCAAGCCCGGGGGGTAAGCTTACCTATACGTCAGGCTGGGCTTTGAAACGTTTCCTGACAAATGGGTAATGCTTCGATTTACGATACCTGACAAATGGATATGATTACATTTATCATGCCGGGAAACAATACCTGACAAAAAAGGGTAAGATTCACGTAGATTTAAGACATAGATTATAGACAAGCTCAACTGCAATTGTAGGCAAGGCTTCACGTCGGTTTACGTTTCCTTATAATAGGTATAAGCTTACCTAGATGTCACCAAGGGTGGAATTGTGACCTGCCTATATAGGTATGCATGTAGCTGGCCTATAAATTTTTATAGGCTTCACGTCAAAGCTGAGTGGGACACATTTCACAGTCTCTTTTTTTTTTGGGGGGGGGGGTGATGGGGAAAATAAAATGAAGAAGATATGTATTTTGCTAATGTAACTTTTGATATCCATCGCCCGGGATCCAGGGCCTATGTTTTTGGCAACTTAGGTGGGCCGATGATGTCCCCGTTTTCCTTTTTCTCATGTCATTACATAAAATCATAAATGTTTCATTTTTTTCATACATGTGTAAATGATGTTTCTCCATTATGATGACGGCAATAAATAATACATTTAATCAGTTGTCAATCCCATTGTTTTAGTTCTTGGTTTGAATAAACCTACTAGTAATTTCTTATAATAAAATACAAAAGAAAAGGTGGGGATATGACATCAACCCACCTTATGAGTATGCATGTGAAAACTGTTTCACCGGAATCATACAAATCGTTAAAACTCAATAACTTTTTTATTTGTTTTCCGATTTTTCTCTGTGAATTGACTCTATTTACTGAGATATAAATAATTGTGTCTGAGTTGTTTATTCTACGATTTTGTGTTTTAGTTGTTAAAAATGTAACTTATTGTTTGAACATTAGTTTAAAAAAATTCTTTGTAATCCTTGGATATGAAATCTTGAAACCTGCTAGGATGGGAGGGGGAGGGGGTCGGGTGTCCAGACACTTTCGAAGCCCTTTATTTTGTCTTTATACACTAAAACTATGAAATCAATCTTTATTTTGTTCTCTACAATATTTCCTAACATTTTGTACTAATAAAAATTGACGAAACTTCGCTTGTAAATTTTTCCAAATGACTTTCTAAAATTGATCATCTGGACACACTTGGTATCTCATGTACGCACCATTATTTCCTTAATAATCAATTACTATTCGAATTTCTATAAAGTAAATAGAGATAACAGGGAGGGGTGGATCCAGAATTTTCCAAGGGGTGGGGAGGTACTTTATTTTGTTTAGAAAAACTTGTAACAAGCAAGCAACAAAAAAGAAGAAAAAAAGAATAAGGGTCGATGCAAACGAATAATTTGGAAAGCCAGCACTGATCAGCTAGGGCAAGGGTCGAACGTGCATCCACATGTCCGCCACTGATTACAGGCATATATGATATCTTCCTTTTCTATTCCCTTTTCTCTATAGTCTTTCTTCTCGATTTCCATTTCAATTTCCACCCCCTTCTCTCTCTGAAAGTACATTTTAATCATCATTTCTGTATTTATTTACGTTGAGGCTGGAAAGAGGCTACACGCTTTGGCATATCGCGTTTTTCTATCGATCAGTGTAATCGAGATCGCAACGAGCTTACCCATATGTCAGGCTTACCCAATGGTCACGCTTGCCCTATTGTCAGGTAACGTTTGAGTGCCCGAAAATCTATCCCAATTGTCGGGTAACGCGAGCGATCTCTCCATAGACCGCACGCTTAGCGCTTACCCATATGTCAGGTAACGTACTTAGACAGGAAGCCTTACCCATTTGTCAGGTAACGTTTCCAACCCCGGTCTGTTTTTCACGGCGTCTCCGATTCAATCAGCGTATATATCGACGAACAACGAATGCGACGATTTTACATTTGCTCATTTGCACCCATCTTTGAAACCGACCACCCGCGATACACTAAGTTTACGGCCTATTCTTGTCGCTGTGGCGAAGTATTTTGACTCTTCCAAATCAGTTCTGTGATGTCAACATGCTAAATGATCGTCTCACTACTTCCATTGCGAGCTCCGGCACATGATTCGACGATTGACGACGGATACTTGTTCTAAAGCCGTTTCCTATCGGATTTCTTGGTTTTTCAGCGGGGTTTGGGTCTGGTCAATACAATTTTGATTAATTCTACTAAATATTTACTTTTTGTTGCTTCTTTTTTTTCTCGTAAAATCGATTCTTACCGTTTCTATGGACACTGCGCCTACTCTCCTGCGCGTATCGTTTGTAATACGCAATAATTTTAACGCGCGCAAGGTGGTCGGTTTCAAAAGAGGTGGTCGATATGTAGTAGTCTCACCATACCTGTCTATGCATTGAATGTGCAAAGTTTGTGTTCGTTGCGTATATTCTTTTACTAGAATCGTGCAGATATGCGGGTGCGCAGACTTGGGAGACCGCGCAGACATGGGGGAACTGACCATACGTTAGTAAATGATTTTTACTCTCTAGAAGCCTCCTGGCTAACTAGGAGTGGAATTGGACATTATAACCTCGTTTGTAGGATGAGTGGAATTGGAGTGGAGCCGGCACGAACTTCGCCCGAGGTAGGTTTACATGGTTTACACTAGACCAAAAGCTTCGGTCTCTGTTATGTTGGTTGTTCAGCTGAACTTCGTTGGCTTCACTCACCAAAAGTCAGAGACCGAAGTTCTAGCGCGATCTGTACAGGGGACTCAATGGCCATATGTTTATGTACCGTACTTAAGATCGGATAAAACGGGGAAGTGAATTTGCGCGACAGCCGAGGTAAGTCACTGTTTTTGTTCCTTTTAACTTCATTTTTCTCCTTTTTTTGGCAATTAATGCCAAGGCCCAAGAGCCTAGATAGCTAGAGGGAATAAATTTGCATTTTGGTCACGTTAATTTTCAAAATTTTTATTCATTAAAGACAAAAATTGAAAAGCCCCGACGGGGGATTTTGCATTGGTGGCTGCACGATAGACAGCCGTCTGTGTACGAGGGGAAAATTTTTTTAAAAATTGTTAAAAAACTCCTCGAAACAGACGGCTGCCAGCTGTCTAGGTTTACACATAACCTTGTTCATTGAATGAGTGGTTTACACAGAATGTGGGCCACAGCAACATCGGACCATCCATTCAATGAACAAGGTTATAATATAACCATCGGACTGGAGTCAAAACTCAAATGCTCCACTGACTTTACTATCAATTCAATTTCATACGACTTAATACAATAAATCATTATCCAACTGCTACAAACACACACCTTTTATTTTCTTGATCCTCTATATCTTGAGTTGGAAACTTCCTTTTTCGAGACATTGCACCATGAAGTAAATTTTCGTGAAGTTCCTACTCTTCCCTCGGCCTCGGGTCTATTCTTTTTTTCAAATTGGCCGCCGCGCCGCGCCGATCATCATCATCGCGATGATGATCCCTAATAAGAGGGCGCGCTATGCAGCAATTTTTTAAAAACAATCGATTTGGGAATACGGGTGGAAATCATAGATAGGCCTATATATGGTGGAAATACCTCGTACATGGCTTCATCTACGGACTCAAGGGGGCAGAAGCCCCCCCCCCACATGAGGAAAAGGGGAAAAGGAGGAGGGGATAAAAAGAAAACTAGATCTATACAGTGCGTATCAAAAAAAGTTTACACTTTGAAAAAAGCCCTGGGAATTAAAATATATACGTGTGGGTAATATTTTGATATACGATCTTGGGTTTGGGTCTCATCCAGTGGCGTACCGTGGGTCATGGCATTCACGGGTGGGCACCAGCAAAAATTTTGAGTCACCAAGTGAGCGCGCGAAGCGCGCCCAGTTGCTGGGTATACTGACCTATTAGAGACATTATAAGGACAGTGCCATCAAACGGAAATGTCTCTCACTGGTCAAATAATGCGAGCGCGTAGCGCGAGCTTAAAATTTTTTATATTCAAACCTAAGAAAGGACATTGTAATCAATCTTTTTTTAATCATGATACGTACTTGTCTCGCTGAATAATGCGAGCGCAAAGCGCGAGTTGAATTTTTTGTAAATATTGACCCCAAATAGGAAGTTTTTAAGGACTATATTTTAGGAATCCATTAAGATTATACACATCTCACCGTAGTAATCTAATGCGAGTGCCAATAAGCGCTTGCTTATTTTGTTAGGACTGCATCTAAACATGCACATAAAGCACTTGTAATCATGATTAACATACCCATCTCACTAATCAAATCTTGAGAGCGCGAAGCGCGAGCTGAAATTTAGGAAATTCAGAACTGAAGAGGGGCATTTTAAGGCTTGTTTGTAGGAATCCATGAAGACCATACATAGTTTACTAACCAAATGATGCGAGTACGACAATACACCAGTCGGTGGACTGTACTTTATCAGAAGAAGAAGAGCGCAAAGCGCGAGCTGAAAATTTTTGATATTCAGATTAGAACTTAAAGGGACATTTTAAGGACTGATTCTAGGAATTCATATTTCACCAATCCACTACTACTTATATTATAGACCTTAAAATGGGGCTATCACTATAAGTAGTCATGAAAAAGAAGCATACTATTGTACATAAAACAATAATATTAAACTCGAAGTGCGAGGAAATACATTTGGCAGTTTTGGTGTATGTTGACTTGCAAACGGGAGGTTTTAGTATAGCATGATTATATTTCTCGGTAAACAGACAATGCGAGCACCAGGAACAATGAAGACATAGGCCCTGAGCAAATTATGTCTCATAAAGTTATGAAAAAAATGTTTCTTATGTAATATAACATAATATAATTATGATATAATATAACATTATAATGAACAATAATGTCTTCTTTCCCACTACGATTCTCTTCCTTTCTCCCTCTTTTTCTCCTTTTCCCCGTTTTTTTTGTCAGCCGATGGGGGGGGCACGTGCCCCCCCCCATGCCCCCCCGTAGTTTACGCCACTGGACTCTCATCTATCCAATGAAGGTAAAAGTTTTGACAGAATATTACACTTGAGTGAGCACTGTCCATTTTTGTAAAGCTCGCAGAAATCTATTTGCGCAGAAATGCTCGTTTGTATACGCTATGTCAAGGGGAAAGGGCGAAATCAAACTTACCCTGCGAAACATTTCTCATACATTTCCCTTGCACTTTAGTCAATTGAAATAAAATGGATACATTCAAGCATTTTCCCTTGCAAGTTAGTGAAAAAGTTTTGCGCAGAACCTTGCACTTTAGTCAATTGAAATAAAATGGATACATTCAAGCATTTTCTTACAATTTTGCCACCCAAATTGAAATTTCAACACTTAGTAAACACAACCTTTACCCTTTCTTGTGCCAGCTGGATCTGAGGACATAACTGAATCTGAACAAAATTTTATACCAGACATCTCTAGCATTTTTCACTAAGTTTCATCATTTAAAGTGGGTTTACATTTCATTTTTCATTTAATACTTGTTTCACCACACATTTCCCAAGCCTGACAATGATTAACAAAATGAAAATCAAGCCTAAGCCATTTTATGTAAATCACAGCCCAGTGTAAAGCAAATATCGTCACAATAGCCTCGGTGTTTGGGGTAGTGGGGTGGAGCGCAATGCACTCCTTGAAGTGGTTTGGGCAAGGAAACAAGTTTAAAAAGGTAAAAGATATCTTCAAATCAATTTTACTGGCTAAATCCCACGTGTTATTCATAATTAAGGTCTACTTTTATTCGCATAACTATTTCAAAGTTCTGCGCAAAACATTTTTCACTAACTTTTCAAAAGTAAGTGGTGCTCACTCAAGCGGGAAGTATTTTTCGACAGTTATATTGTCATTTGCTTAAATGGATCTGTACCTATGTTAAAATGAGGAAAAATCTTCAGGATATCAAAAATGTATAATTTTACAGGATTTTTTCTAAGTG
Source organism: Lytechinus variegatus (assembly GCF_018143015.1). Taxonomy (NCBI): domain Eukaryota; kingdom Metazoa; phylum Echinodermata; class Echinoidea; order Temnopleuroida; family Toxopneustidae; genus Lytechinus; species Lytechinus variegatus. The sequence continues at coordinate 10,277,823 of NC_054749.1, forward strand.
TAAACTTTTTTTTTGATATGCACTGTATAGTCTATAACAGGAGAATTAAAATTGTTCAATACGCATCATAATTATAGAGAAAGAATATTCCGTTTAGGCCCTTAAAGCGAAATCCGGGGCGAAATCACTTTATTTGATTGGTCAATCCTCGTCATGTGTCAGTGCAAACAGTCTCTTTTTAGATCAGTACTAATGACTCGCGCATCTATAACAAATATTGCTCAGAACTCAAATTTTCAGTTCTAAATGATCACGAGAAAAAAAAAGTGAGCGATGAGTCACCTTATTATAATAATATAAGAGTAATAATAACAATAATATAGGTACTTCAGTTCTGAAAATTGTTCTCTCAGCGGCACCAGCTATTATTATTAATATCCTGGCTTTAGCTGGGCTGCCTAACAAGTTAAGCGCTCAAGTAATCAAGGAATTTCTTCCTACCGGGTACCAATCACCTCACCTTGGTTGAGTGCAGCACAATGTGGATAAATTTCTTGCTGAAGGAATTTACGCCATCACGGCTGGGATTCGAACCCAAGACCCTCTGTTTCAAAGTCAGAAGACTAATCCACTGGGCCACAACGCTCCACAAATATGATATATTTCGAACTTAAGTCTAAAGTTAGGATTATACTCCCCCCCAAAAAAAAATAATATGAAAATAATTTCGCCCCTCCCCTTGGCGAAAGGTGGCCCAGCTCTGCTTCTTTCGGACTCTCTAGATCTGATACGCAATATGCAAATATATATATATATATATATACATATATAAATAATTTATTGGTTGGATGCTTAACTTAAGCTGGTCGTACAGACTGTTTCACCCGAAGGATCATCAGCGACTGGTAGTATGAAGAACACAATTTTTTGAGATAGAATAAAGTATATACAGAGCATGTGCATTAGGGTATAACATGTTATACCCTATAATGCACATGCTCTGTATATACTAAACAAGTTTTTCGCGGGCTTTATTTACACATTTTGGCCCCTAAACAAGTTGTCGCCAGAATATGACCACAGGAAAAAGCTTGGGGAAAAAAATATCCTAAACACGTACGTTTGGCTAGTCTTAAAAAAGCTTTGGAAAAAATAAAACATACCGTAAATACGTTTGACCCTGCGATTGACCATTGACCAGTCTTTCAAAACTACCCCTTTTTTTCTTAAAATTGGTGTTTTTTATAGCCTTAACGAGCATCACGAGCGGCCCAGGTCCAAAACTGAAAAAAAAAAAAACACCCCTTGAAATGTGTTTTTTTTGGTCACGCGTGTTTAAAGCAATATATTTGACTGCCCCCCCCCCCCCCCCATAATAACTCCCATATTGATCATGGTACTCTGTGATCTTACTGGAGTGAGGGCGCCTTGGGGGCCATGGCCGCCCCTCCAAAAATATTATCACGAAAAAAAGGAAAGAAAAGGAAAGTTACTTACTGAATAGCATATCATAATAAAAATTTAGACTCTACATTTGTGCACTATACGAATTGCGAAAAGCAAAGGTCTGTGCGTGCAGACTAGCAGAAAAGGGGCGTTCCATCTCATTGGACCAAAGTTCGCGTCACCTGACCATAATTATATTATCAGGTGACAATTTTACCATGTGACGATAATTTTCGTGGTCCTTTATCAGTGAACGAGTGGACTACATTTATATTTACTGTCATTGTCAGCAGATCTAAATTGGTGGGTTCCAGAATTTTGCACTGTATATTCATTGGGCTGTCGAAAGTTGTAAGTCCTCAGTAATATATACGACTCTTCTACCCGCTCCGAAGATCAGAAAATCCAGCACGAAGATCAGATACATGTTGCTTGCAGACAGCAGAATCCAGTGCAGTACACGAGCAATTGCAGCGCCAACGGAACGGGGTCGCTTCGCGGCGCGGCGTAACCCAGGTAGCTCAGGACTCGTCCGTGTACCGATAATACTATTCAAACATGTACTCTCCAAAATGGGGTATAATGGGGTCGCAATAGCACTCCAAATAAAAGGGGAAAAATACATTATGCACTTACATCGATTAGATCTATATGGATGAAGGTCTATCGTGACACAGAATCCTGACATCGAGGCACAAACTGGACTCAAAAAAAGGAAAAGTTCTGTCTCGTTCATTCTCCTGTCAAAATTGAAAACAAAGTGATCGATACCAAAAATGAACGCGACATAGACGTCTAACTTTTTTTTATGATCGAGGTCCAGTTTTTTGCCTCGATGTCAGGATTCTGTATCACGATAGACCTTTATCCATATAATTGAGGTAAGTGCATAATTTATTTTTCCCCCTTTTTTTTATTTGGAGTGCATTCTACCCCATTTTGACTACACAGATGAGTCCTGGGCTCCGGCACGCTTTGCCGGCTGGAGCTCCCCGGGTTAGGCGAGGCGGAGCCTTGTGCGTGCTGTCCCAGCAGCCGCCAGCCGGGGCCGGTTTAACATTGATTAGACAGAAATTTCCTACCTCTGTTCTGTTTGTTTCACTTTAAATTTAATCATGATTTCACTCCTACATGTACAAGTTTCATAAATGAAGACAGATAGTCTCAAGTCTGTGGCTGTGTATGATTGGTTTCACTGAGTGTCAAACTAAATAAAAGCATGTGTTGCTTGTTGGCTACACTTAAATTGAAAATGACACTTTCATTTATCATTTTCATTTATTGACACAATATTATTAAAAAAATATTACACCAATATTATAATGTAATTGTGAAATAGCTCCAAACTAATATCCAGTGTATGCAAGTAATTGTATGAACAGAACATGTTTTCCAACTGGCCCGCAGTCTATGTAGATAATATGTGTATTTCAAGGATATTTGAAGTTATAATCAAATACTTGCATCATTACAATTTTTTTTAATACACTGTGTACAGATCCAGTGTCACACCTGACCATGAAAGCACTACTGATTTCTTCTTTCCTTGCCTGCATCCTGATCGCATCAGCACAACGGCCGATTCCTTGCTGTGCTCCTGATCAATTTGCGTTTCATTATGGTAAATATATCAACCAGTCGCCTATTATGGACTCCAGCGACATGTTGCTTACTGCACTCCTACAAATTTTTAAATAAGGATTTATATTAGGTCGTCTTGTTAAAGGGTTATAGTTACTATTCATGATGGTAATGGTGATGATGATGATTTTAACAACCATTGAGGAGGAAGATAATAATGATGACCATTTTTACAACCATTAAAGATGAATTGTCATGCTGCTAAGAAGGAAAATTTCAATAACTCAAGAGAACTTGTACATGTATAACATAATTAATAGTGAATAAAAAGATAAATATCAATTTTTCCCTGTACAGAGCAAGTTCTATCATCACAAGTTGGAGACAACCCAATGGCCATCATAGAGGAGTCGTTAGATGCTGCCTATGATTTTATCCAGGCGTTGGTAGGCATGGAAGCTGCCATCCATCCCGTGGGTGAGCCCGAAACCAAACTCAAGATTATACAGAACTTTACTGCAGTGAGTTTAAATCATACGTGTCGTTTTCAGATAAATTCTATACCATTTGTGAATACGGTATGAAGACCAAGGGACCTATGTACAAATGTTTTGTGATTAATTAGCAAATGAAAGAAACATGAATCAAGGCTCAATTATATTTTAATTTTAAACAGGATTATGAATTTTTTTTTTGTTCATTTTCAAGACATTCCTTGCAAGTTGATCTTTCATTTGTGTTTGTACTATATTAATGAATTAATTGGAATATTCTCTCACTTTTATATTTTTTAAAGAATCATCAATTAATCGTCATGCATTGAAAATGCACCATTTCTAACTCTCTACACTATTGTGTGTGGAAATAAAGGTGAATTTTGAATTTGAAAAAAATGAAACTCAAGAAATCATGACTTTAACTTTTTTGTCTTTTGATGGACTTTAATCAGCGCCTAGGCAGCTCACCTAAAGCCGGGGTAATAATTATAGCAGGGCCCGCTGGTAGAATAGTTTTCGAAACTGAAGTGGCTACCCTGGGTAAATATGCCTATATTATTATAATTATTATTATTATTATAAACTTTATTTTCCTCAATTTCTGACTCAACACTATTGTGAATATTGAATAATCTATATCCCTTTTAACAATAATATTTTCAGGGTTATCAGTGGACCGTAAATGGAGAGAAATGTACCAAGCAATCTTTGCAAGGTGTTATCCCACCCTCGAGATGCGTACCAGGTAATAGAATTTATCAACTCGATGACTAATTTTGGGCACACTCAGAAAGAAGGAAAAAAAGGAAGAAGAAGAAGTATAAGAAGAAGAAGGAAAAAGAAGAAGGGGAATAAGGAGAAGTATAAGGAGAAGAAGAAGAGGAGGAAGTAGAAGGAGGAATAAGGAGAAGAATAATAGTGAGAAGAGGAATGAGAAAAAGGAGGGAAGAAGTGTGTTAATTTTATTAAATATAAAGTCATTGGCAACACATCAAACAGGCTTAATGAATACAGAAAATCCTTATAAAATATAATGAACACTAGAAAATAATTATACAATAACATTTTAACATTTAAATAGAAAGAATTGAAGTAGTTCATATTTTTATGACACCTTTTTGATGAGATACAAAGTGCTTTGAGATGCCATCCGTGGTCAGTATGAGATAAAATATATATATACAAATTACCAGACAGTGACATTATTCCAAGTCCAATTTATAGATGATCAGGATATTTAAAAAGGTAAATCTTGAAGTCTTGTTTGAACTGATCCAATGTTGATGACGAATTAAGGAGAGGGGGAGCTTATTCAACAGCCTGAATGCAGCAAAGGAGAAAACTGCATCACCAGAACAAAAAGAAAAAGAATAGGAGAAAAAGAACATGACTGAGGAAAAGGAGGATGAAAACCACAAATGAATATTGATCATAAAGAAAGAAAATAAAATGTTTTTCATTAAGACCTATTCATATGCCAATTTAATCAAGATGCACTGTTTTCACGCATCAAAAGAAGAACAGAGGAAATAAGGAGTGAGAAATCATAACATACAATCCATTAATCACTCTCTTAAATTTACCAGATGATGCAACGTTTGAGGGAACATTTGCTGTCGGACTAGAGAAGTTAAAGGTACACACATGGCTCATTGGTTCCTCTCCGGGTGTCATCAAGGGCATGCAGCGTTACACCGTGACTGACTACATGTGTACACCATTCAGTAGCTCCTTCATTGGGACTGATTCAACCACAGAGCCACCAGGTAAGTTAGATAGTACTTTGACTCTGCAACACACACAGACCACTTTGTGGAATAGCCTTCCTGAAGAAATCAAAACTTGTATCTGATCTCAGTTGAATTTTTCATTTTTTCATTCTGCTCAAAGCCTTCCTATTTTGTCTTAACTCTGTGTGTGCCTTGGGCACTCTGCAGAGTCAGTTTGGCACATTTTAATGAGAATTATTGTCATCATTAGTATGCCTGCTGCAATACCCTGATCGAGAAATTGTTGGCATGTTGATATTTTTAACTCGACTCGTGGCGTAAAGCTCTGGTTATTCCTGTTTGACCTAAAGAATTGTAAATGTGATTGATTTGTAATGAATCCTAGATCAAGTTACCAACTTTCTTGAATATTCCAGTAATATGGCTTTTTATCACTCATCACAAGACCCATCCCCGACACTAATCATGTTTTCCATGAGTTGATAAACAAAATTTCTGGAGAGATTTCTGATGTTCACCCCTCCTAAATTTGGAATGGCTTTCACCATTCAGATTTCTTACAAACAAAGGGATTGTGTTACCAATAAATGTTGTCACTATGTACACAAGGCCCCCCCCCCCTTCGCACTGCTTCCCAAAAAAAAAAAAAAAAGAAGTAATAATAAATAAAAATAAAAATAAATAAATAATAATTACAGTAAAAAAAAAAATAAAAAAAATAAAGAAAGAAATTATGCTAATTAAGGATGATGCAAAATTCATAAGCAAGAAAAAAAAAGAGGTAGGAGAAGAAATGTGATATTTTCTTCATATGTCAAAATCTGATTTTTGTATTAAAATGATCAAAATTAAGTTCATGCCATGTCTGGCCCCTCAATTTTTTGGGCTCATTATTACACTACTGCACAATGTCATTTGAATATCATGGTTGAGTGAGTATACATTGTAATAAACAGTGCTCATGCAAATTGAACCTTTACTGTATTCCCATTACAGAGCCTGTGAATTACATAATTCAGTTGTCACTGTCGTAGTATGGTTTGACAAACGTCTCCTAAGAACTAAGAGTAACCATTTTGCTCTTAATATGTGCGCATGACTCGATGGATCTTGATTGATCAATTTAATAAAAGCGGAAGTTTGTCAATTAATCTACAATTGACCCAAAATGATTCGCTCATTTTATTGTTCATTATTCAGGGACAATGATTTTCTGTTTTGAAAAAATGGACTTGTCTATTTCTGAAAACATATTTTCACTTCAAACATGGTCTCAAATGAGAATTCTGTTTTATCATTGAAAATGTACACAGCAAAAAAATTAATTCCATTTGAAAAGGTGAATTCAATGAATTTTCTCATGAAAAGTAACAAACCAAATCAAATTTCCCACTTTGATATGGCGGTGAATAGAAAATTGACTTGTCCGCCTTTATCTCTCTACTCCTTGCCTTTGTTTTTCAGCCACATTCGTCAATGCTGGAAACTACATGAATTTTACAAACAAGATAACAGATCCAGATAGATGGTTCAAGCTACCATCATCATGTAACAGCACTGCACCAGAAGTGGTAAGGTTATTATTAGTGCAGCCTAAGGCTACCACACTCTGATTGATCTGCGACCCGATTTTGCAATAAAATGTTGTAAAATTTGATATTAATGTTTAAAGACATGGAATATCTAATTGTGTAATGTTCTATCATCGTACAGATACCAATGTTCAAATCTGTGCCTATGCTATCATCCTTATTAGAATAAAAAGCGGATTTAAGATCTATTCGTAATGACGTCATAGCAATTATTTGAAACTAATTTGGCCTTTTGGTTTTTGGTTGGCTGGTTATATATATTTGTTCATGGCCTTGCAATCCAACATTGTTATATTAGTATTCTTTCAGTTAATAAGAAGAAACTTTTCATGACCAGTTTCAGAAAATGAGCAAAGTGCGATTTGTTCCAAAATATGATCGTGGACCATTCGTAAGGTGTGCATTGGCATTGGCCTTTAGTGGTTTGTTTGTCATATGTGACTTGCCATACCAAAATCAACAAGAAGTCGCCCAAAGTGAATTGTTAGATTTCAATTGAGCTTGAAAAAACACACCCTAAGCTTATATATATCTTGTCAAAATGGATCAACAATAACCTACAAAAGTACTTGATTTAATGTAGAAGATATTCAGTGAGAGCTTCAAAGAATAAGCAGAAAACAAAGCTTCTAAGAAGTTTAGAAAAAGGGTGTAATAAAAATCTTGTATCTCATCTGTGATTATAGTTTTACAACTTCAAATTTGACAGTTCATATAAGCTAATTTGACGATTTTTATGTTTTGAAGATCAATTTTACTATTTTTACAGAGAACCTTCCCTGGTAAATTATTTTTTGTTTTTTGTTGGCTGGTTCTATATATTTGTTCATGAAATAGCTGTCAACTCATGAAGCCAAAGCTGGCTTCACTGATCTCATTTGCCTTTGCCTCAGTCAAATTCATGAAAAGTGTATACGAATTACACATTCCCATAAGGCGATGGTCCCCAGTTTTTCACGACACAATAAACGGAATAAAATCTCAGAATTCATGATCATGGAATTTATAGAATTCAATAAAAAAAACATAATTTTTCACGCCAATAAAATCAAAGAATATTGTGAAAATCTGGATTTGTTACATTTACAATACCTTACTTCATGAAATCTATGATGAAAAACAACTCAGAATATTGCTAATATAGATGGGCACATGTGGGACAATGTTTTATGTTGCTTGATACAATCTCCTGCACCTGGCTACAAGCAATAAAGGATTTGGATAGTGCACATATCCACCTTGTTTGGTGCTCAAGGCGCCCCTATATTACCCCGACTCAGCTATTCTACCGATTCCAGTGCGCAAAGCTTTTTGAGGAATTACTTCCTGCCAGTACCCATGTGCCTCACCTGGGTCGAGTGCTTGACAGTTTGGATAAATTTCTTTCTGAAGGAACACTCGCCATGGGTAGGATTCGAACCCACAACCCTCTGTTTAAAAGGCGAGAGTCAGAACCACTAGACCAGGACGTACCCACACTGGCTGCAAAACCATGCTTATATTTATACATAGAAAATCATGTGCGGTTATTTTCAGGATTAATATTCAAACTCATTGGCCCATATTTTGAACTTGGACTTGATTTAAACTCTGGTCAAAAGTTGTCGTTTAACTTTGGATAGCCAATCATGACAGGTGTCTCTAACAGTACAGGCTCAGCTCATTTGACAACTCAAATCATTCATAACTGACTGGGAATAGTTAGCATAATTGTTAAATTCATCATTAAAATAAGAGGCAAGAGTCAAGTACAGATAGGAAACATGAAGTGCAAATTCAGTTTTGAAATTTTTGGCTTTCCATAATTTTAAAACATAGACTATGGTCTAAGTTAAATTGGACTTCACAATACAGGCCATTGTACCACAGCTGGCATTTATGTTCAGGCCCTTCCATTTTAATTTCTTAATAAATCCTTAGAACAATGATGGTTCTATGAACATCACTGTATGTTATTATCCCATTTTATCAGGCCAATGAAGCCTCTCTTTGAAACTCTTTCTTATTTCCCCCTTTTTTTCATGACAGTCTATAGATGAGAGGCTGAGCAAATTTGCTACTACACGTCCTGTTCGGTTCTTCTAATAAGTGAAAGCTTCACAGGTAAACTTTAGCTTGTGTGAAAGCAGAAGAGATAAGATCAATAAAAGCTATAAGAAAGTTGTATAAAGCATTTGAATGTTGAGATCACTATTTTTTTTTGCCCATGCCAGTGAGTGTGACAAACAATTCATCTATTACTTGTCATCTCACCTGAACTTACGATAGACTAGAAAAAAAGAGAGAATTATTTAAGCGAAATATGTACTCAAGTAATGGTGCAGTTTTACGTTTGCGACATCACAGATTATGATTGCATTGCCACTGGGATGCTCTACATAGCATTAATGATCTCAACATTAAAATGCTCATAAATTTATCTTTCATTCAATTTTCCTCAAACTTTAATGAAAACTGAAATTAAAAAGAAAAATGAAAATTTTTATTTCATTTTATTGTTTGAATCTGAAATAGAAATACTGCAAAAATTACCAACTGAGCCAACACACTGGTTGATCTGTTTCTTTGATTGTTTTCTCTGTTATATGATTTTAACTGCTTTGGAGGGTTGTATCCTCTTTCAGTTCTTATGTATTTTTGTAATGAAAATCTGAGAACAAGTCAGTTTGTGTGAAAACAAAAAAAAATATCAAACAAACAAATCAGTGAAAGTTTGAGAAAAATTGATCAAATAATAAGAAAATTAGGAGTGATTGAAAGTTGAGGTACATGTAATTAATGAGAACCAAAAATCAAACACAATGATTTCCAACCAATCAAAGTGCATATAAGGGAATTGTGCTTGATTTTTTAAATTTAGTTGTGTTTACAAAAGCAGATCTTTCTGCAACGGGCCAAAGAAACGGGTGCAGAATTTCATGAATGGACTTGCCGTACGATACCATAGAAATGGTGCTTCTCAGCCAATCAAAATCAAGGAAAGTTTTCAGATCTGACAACTTATAGCACAAAGATATTGATGAAATGCTCCCGAGAGGCCATCCCTTCCTCCACCAGTCCAGGGGAAGCCTAGTGTGTTTGTAGTTGTCACTTCACCAAAGAGTAAAATAGATATTTCCGATAATTCTGCTCAGTGTTCATATTGTTCAATTTGATGCTAATAAATGGACACATTGATGTCTATTCTTAAGTAATAGCAAGCAGAATTTAAAGCTGAGCAATTTATTATTGTAGACCATTTTTAAGAGTACTGTGTGAATAAAGCATCCAGGGGGGGGAGGTTGTGATGACGCTGAAAGAAAATTCAAAAGGCCCTACATGTACTCGTTGAAAAGTTGGGAATGCAAAGTTTTGGAATTTGGGTTAAACATCAGTCCATCCATGTATATCATAATCTTGCTCTGAAATTTTGTTTATAGACACATAGAGAACTAATCAAATTATCATGTGCCTAATATAATAAGTATTCTATATTTTCATTATTTTTATAATCTGGAGCTGAAATATGTATTTTAATTGTTGTTGATATCTTGCCAATTTTGACTTCATTTTGTAGCATGATAAATAATTTTGCAAAGAAGGGTTTGCACACAGAAATTTTTGCAGGAATATCCTATTTTTTTCCAAGAATGCATCAACAGTACTGATTAAAGATTTAATTAATTCATACTTTAAAGTTTGATGTTATCTTTTTTATATTTGAGATGTAATGCAAACAAATTGAAATGTATGAACAAATGAATGAATGAATGAATGAATGAATAAATGAATCAATGAATGGATGGATGGATGAATAAAGATATGATAAAATGGATTAGTAAGGGATAAATGTAAGTTTTTTGTTTTTAAAAGATGATTTTGTTTGATAAGTATTCATGATGATATTTTGTTCCTAATTACATCGGGATGTACAAAGTAACTGTAATTCATACATGTTAATGTTACCTAAATATTCATGGAAATATCAAAATAATAATTTATATTGGTAATTTTGTGTGTCATACTAAATCTGTCATTATGATCCAAATTTGTATTTTTGGGTGTATTTTTTTCTTCATTTAAGTACTTATAATAGAGAAGACTGCATAATCTTGTAGCATTATTTCAGACCAGGATCCCGTAAAACAAAGGTTAGCGATTTATCATATGCTTGATTTCTACGATTGATTGTACATTATAATCAGTGCAATCAATCGTAGAAAAATGTTCTACGATCATTGCTAAGCTTTGCGTTACGTGCCTCTGAATATACAAAACATGTATTATGAGTATTGACATATTCTAAAAGTCAAATTTTGCCTAAATGTGAAAGAAAAAAAACCTGTTGTCCGAAAAGATTTGACTTCCGCATAGTCACCCATATCTCCTTCCCATTGTTGTTGATTTTGTGTGGCATTTATAAAGAGATAATGGCCTGGAAATAAAAGTTTTGTGACTTGATATGTTCTCTGTTTTACTGTGATAATTGATTTGTTTTAGTGTAACTAACTTATTTTCTTTTCTTTAATGCTTTCTATGATTCATTCGATCTCTTTAATGGCTTTTATATCTCACTTTACTTTTATGTATAATCTACTTCAAAAATGATTCACCTACTATAACACTCATACACATCGCACAATTTGATTGATACTTAAGGAGTAAAGAAAAAAGTTAAGGAGGAAGGGCATAGTGATGATAATGATAATAAGATGATGATGATGATGATGAGGAAGAGAAAAACAGGGAGGAGGGGAAGAAAAGAGAAAGAACAAGAAAGAAAGAATGAAATTAGAAAAGAAAAAAATAGAAAAAGGAGAAAACAGTTGAAGAGGAGAAGAGAAGAGAATAATCAAAGGAAGATGGACAATGGATGAAGAGAATAAGAAAAGGTAGATTATTGAGGGGAAGGTGATGAAGAGATTAGTGACGTTTTTACCCTATGCTTTTATTGACACATTTTTCAGAGATGAAAAGTGAATCAAATAAAAACAATACACATTTTCAAATGCAGATCAAGGGGGCGAAAGGCCCGGGCCCCCTATTGGCGGAGCAACAAAAAAAGAAAACAAGGGAAAGAAAAGAAAAGGAACGGAAAAGAGATTTTAAAAAGGGAAAAAATAAGAGAGACGAGTGAATAAGATGAGGGTAAGACTTAAATTCATGTCACTTTATAAAATTCGTGCTCGCATTGTTTTTTAGGTGATTTACATATCTTGCTCAATATAGAGCTTAAAATATCTAACTTTGACGTCGATATACAAAACATATTTCAGCTCGGAAATCGAACTTTCATTATTTTGTTTGATTTAAAAATTTATTTTTTAAAAGTGCTCTCTAAAAAAAAAATCTGTTTTATGGTCTGAATATTAACACTTTCTGCTTGCGTTGTGCTCTCGCAAAATTTTATTTGTTAGGTACCTATTATTTTCCTGTATTCCATAAAGTTCTCAAAGTATCCCTATATAGGTCAGATTATCAAAACGTATCAGTTAGCGCTGCACGCTCGCATTTTTATTGGTGAATTATTTATACCTCTATATCATTTCAATAACAAACTACTTAAAATCCCCATTTCATGACAGTTTATCAAAAATTTCGGCTCGCGATTTGCGCTCGCATTGATTGTCAAAAATATATTAACTCATGCATCTTATTCATAATTATACAGCATATTTCGCGCTCTCGTTAGGCTTATTAGTTTAATATTTAAGATATCAATTTAATAATCAAATTGTCCGTCTTTCAGAATGGAATATTGACAAGTTTCATTTCGTGCCTAGGAAGAGAAATAGGAAGATAGTCATCATTTTCATATGATGACGAAATGTCCTTAGAATGTCCCGATCCTATGTCAAAACTCAAAGTAATAATAATGAAAAATATTAGCTCTTTATTAAGTGCGATTCATTTCCACCTCACAATTTTCCTACAAAGTGCTTGAAATACAGAGCTTACATTGACCTTTTTTCAGATGGGAATATGAAATATTTTAAGCTCGCGCTTCGTGCTCGCTTTATTGATTTTCAAGATAAAAAAGGTATTCAGAATGCCCAGGTTCAAGGTTGAAATCTGAAACACGCGCGCGCATGTTTATTCAGATAAGCAGCTTGTTCTCTATTTAAATCATTATCCTATGATCAGTTGTCTAGTTTCAGATCACAAATCAACAATTTTCTGCTCGCGCTTTGCGCCCGCATTATTAATGTAGGAAGATTTCCATTTACTCATACTTTACAAAACATGAATAGAGTGTCCCATTTTTGTCTCGCCTGCATAGCAGAGCGAGACTTAGGCGCTGCTTTGACGGCGGCGGCGGCGTCGTCAACATTGAAATCTATAACCTCAGGTTAAGTTCTTGAAATGTCATAACTTAGAAAGTATATGGACCTAAAACTTAAAAATAGGGGTAATCAAGTATTACTGAATATTCTGCGTGAAATACAGGTCACATGACCAAGGTCAAAGGTGATTTAGAACTTTGGCCATAATTATGTTGGGGGTATTTGAGGAATTGTCATCATAACTTTGAAAATTTATGGATCTAATTCATGAAACTTTGGACATAAGAGCAATCAAGTATCCTTAAAGGACAAGTCCACCCCAACAAAAAGTTCATTTGAATAAAAAGAGAAAAATCCAACAAGCATAACACTGAAAATTTCATCAAAATTGGATATAAAATAAAAAAGTTATGAAATTAAGTTTCGCTTAATTTCACAAAAAAGTTATATGCACATCCTGGTCTGTATGCAAATGGGGAGACTGATAGCATCATCCACTCACTATTTCTTTGTATTCTATTATATGAAATATGTATAATCTAATCTTCTCCTCTTTGTCAAGTGAAACAACGATTAATTCCTCCCTGGACATGTTGAATTAGCATTTTTTAATACTAAATGGTTCACTCAAGTTGGTCCTTTGTGTCAAATCTGTAAAAAATGAAATATTATATATTTCAAACAATAGAAAACAAAATAGTGAGTGAGGGATATCATCGACCGTCTCATTTGCACGTCACTGTGATGTGCATATCACTGTTTTGTGTAAAAATAAGCGAAAATTGAAACTGTCACTAACTTTCTTATTTTATGTCCGATTTTGATGAAATGTTCAACGTTATGCTATTTTGATTTTTCTCTATTTATTCAACTCAACATTTATCTGGTGTAGACTTGACCTATAAACGTCCTGTGCGAGTTTCAGGTCACATAACCAAGGTCAAAGGTCATTTGAGTCAATAAACGTTGGTAATGTTGGGGGTTCTTATGGAATTGTCATAACTTTAAACGTTTATATATGACTGATTGTTTTGCAAATGTATGGTCATAGGTCACATAACCATGGTCATGGGTCATTTTGGGTCAATGGCCATAATATTTTATTATCATAGTGTTTTCTTCTTTACATGTAAATAATCGAATAAGGTAATGCAGGCGAGACTGCCAGAGGCGTTCCACTTGTTATGTGTTAATCTCGGATTTTTCCTCCGCTCGCGCTTCGCGCTCGCATCCATTCACGATTACAAAAAGTGCTTCGAGCTGCCGATAGAAGAAAATGTGGATGAAAAAATTTCAGCCCCCCCCCCTCATTGGCGAAGGCTGGATCCGCCCCTGCATTTTCATCTCTGCTATGACAGTTCTTCTCGCCCCCACCCTCATCACTCTCGATCTTTTCAAATCTCTTCACCCAAATGCTTTAATTGCGATCCTATCGAAACCTTGTCCAACGTTTGCTCTTCATAGCTCTCGCCTGTTAACAGCATCTCTAAACTTGGTAAGAATATAAATCACGTGTTTTCTCCATTGAGTTTCTATAAATACCGAGTATTTTGAAGTATCTAGATCGAAATTTTGAGCTGATTCATTAACTAGCATCTTCTTAATTAGGCAAAAAAAAAACCAATTCCAGTACAGTTTGATAAAGACCTGAATGAGTTTATTATCGCTTTCACACTGCTATAGTTTATATTGGCATCTTTGCACTATTCCGTAAAGTATTCATCTCGACTTAAACAGATCGCCATCATAAACAAAAGTAAGAGATAAATAAATAATTGAGCTATGATATCGTCTTCAAAACCGCTTCAGAGCTGATTATTATCACACGCGATACAAAAGAAAATACACAATTATAATATAAGTGGATGTAGGTTGTATTACAAGCAATGCAGTGCTTGTAATACGCAAACGCAAAGTATAAGAGGAAGGGAGTGCATAGTTTAGTTTCACATCCCGAGTATTCTTTCTTCATCTACATCCGGATCTGCATTTTGAAAGTTGTGGTTGAAAGTAGTCAAGGTGGTTTATTTTGTTACGAGGTGATGTTCTTTCAGCATCAGATCGTTTTGGAACTTCTAATGAAATTATCAGGATTTGGATCGGTCAATGTTGCACGAAGTAAATTTATTTACCCGTGTGCTTTTGATGTTTAATCTATAAAAAGCATCCTGCAAGGCTAGAGAGGGGTGAATTTAAACTGGTAAGTGGCATTGATTTAATATCGTGCACATATAATTATTTCAAAAATTTCAAGGGCATACAGTCAACAAAATATAGGCCACTAATTCTGTAGTGGCTAACTTAAGACATGTTCTCCCATTATTCTCTCACCCCTTCAAAATGATGAGCCCGCTAGCATAATGCTTATTGGTTAATGGTGTTTTTTTTTAACTTGATTGCTAAGGAAGAATGAATGTTTGTTAGCAAGCAAGTAAAGGACCGACGGCTTTTAACGTCCTCTCCGATGGACCTGGTAATGAGGATATTAATACTTTACGAAAGAGCACTTGCGCACCGAGTGGGATTCGAACCCGGGTCAATCACCGGAATCCGAAACCCCCGCTCTATAGTCTTTCAAACGTAGCTATAAATTTAACCTTTCCTCTGGATCTTGAAACAATGCACACTAATTTGAACCCTCCAGGTTGGTACAATAGCTGCACCCAAAGGGGTGCTAATGAGTGTAATTATGCTCATTTGAGCGTGCATTTAGCTATGTTTAGTATTCTAAAGGGTGCGAAATTGAACAATATGATAAAGGTTCAAATCTGAACCTTTTTGATGTCAAGTACTATGTACCTTAACAGGTTCATATTAGGGTGCAAGTGAGCATTTCTTGGTGCATGTAATGATAAAAAGGTGCATTTTTTTCACCTTTTGCCACTTAGGGTGCAAGATTACACCCCTAAAGGTTGGTACAAGTGCTTCATTAGGGTTCAAACATTTCTGAGTGTGTGTACTTCAATCATCATTTTTTTTTTCAACTCAAATATTGAATATTTGTTCGTTTGTTTGTTTGTTTTGTTTTGGTTGATTTTTTTTTTGATAATCAAACAACTCAATAAATTTACCCGCATTTGCTAGTTCTCCCATACTCTCAATAAAAAAAATTGTTAAATACTAATTTCATTGTCATTTGTTTTGAAAATTTCTAATGTATTTGGCGCTTTCATTGAGATTATAAAAACAAATGAATTGGATTTTATTGAAGAAACGTTTTCTGTCTTCATTGCCTACAAAAAAACTTATATTACAATGACATATGATCAGTTCAAACTTAGATAGGGCTATACACATCAGATTGGTCAAAATAATATAACAAATGCTTTGGTGCATTTTTTCCGACCAAATAATGCATTAAGGAGAAAAAAAAATCGGCGGAAGTTCTGAAACGTTGCAGGTGTATTGAATAACTTTATCTTTATTAATAATATTGTTCGGGGGTCTGACACACATTGAATTCATTCTAAGAGTGCCAAGCGTACAAAAAGTATACTCTACTTTTGCCTACTATGATAATTGAAAATTGAAATGCTGCATTTTTTTGGAAATTAGGTATACATTATTATATACGCCTGTCGGTCGCGGGTTTCTAGCAGGTATAGTGCGGAAAGCGACCAAGCCCCCCCCCCCCCCCTCCTATCACCGCCCATCGTCCTCGATAATTCTTACCTACTCATATTTAAATGTAAATACACTCTAAAAACAGTACAAATTTACCCAATATTTTTCTCCAACATGCAAAATTAGATTTCAACGCAACATTGCGTAAAATTCACAAAATATTTGCTATGTTTTTACCCAACAAACATGCAAGTTCCCATTTTACCCAATATTGGGTAAATTTTTAGTGTGTAATATATTATGATTGATGATGATTTCATTCTTTTAATTTTAACTTGCCAAGTTAAAATCAAAAGAATGAAATCATGATCAATTCAATCTATAACCATATATTACACTCTCCTTGGTTTATTGTACAATTTTCACTTGCGTAAGTGAATAATCAAAAGCCCCTATATTTGCGCTATTCTTGAGTTATTTATAGTCTTTGGGAACTCCAATTTTTAATAAATATTGATGCTCATTCAAGATAGGGGTTGTATTTATTTGAATGTCGCAATGGTACTGCCTTAGTTTAATGTGACCAAGTGAGCGAGTATTAAAGATATTTGACAGTTTACTCGGGATTAGTTTCAAAATAGAGTACTTCGGGCTGAACATAACTTTATCTAAATAGACGGAGCAAAATGCTGAAAATTTCATCATAATCTAATAACAATTAGCAAAGATATTTAATTTTAAAGTTTAGGAATATTTCGTGAAAACGGTTATATCCATGTCGTAACGAATATTCATTAGATGGGCACCAACTCTTTCCTTTTTCTTATATTTAAACATGAAATCCTAATTATACATTGTGTGCATGCTTTGTTTGATCTCCCTTTTCATAAAATAAGTTGCAGCAATGAATATCTGATTTATTGAATTAGTTGTCGATCCATGTTTTTCATTTTTTTCTTTTTTTTATTTCATTAATTATAAGAGAAAAAATGGAATGTGAAAAGTGGAGTGTACTTCATATCATTACTCTTTCAAATGAAAGCTAATCAGGGCCCTGTCAAACATTATTTTTTGCTGAGGATGCTGAAGTAAATTTTACAAGCAAAAGAAAATGACAAAAAAAGAGTTTCAGCACAAATTCTTGGTCATTTTACATACATTTCTCTGATTTTACACAGCTATCAGAATACCAGGGAGTGCTGCCAATGGAGATTAGTACATGCAGCACCCCTGGAAAAATCTTGGGGGTGCTTCAGCACCCTCAGCACGTCCTCTGCTTCCCAAGGCCATGGGCCTAATAATTATAAACTTTGAGATGCTTCAGAATTTCACTCGTGAAATACTCTCCGATAATCACTTCTTCCCTGCATTAATTGCTTGTATATTTTTTTTTGTATTTTTCAAAACTTAATGAGAATTCTAGCTAGATCACTGCCCTCCTTGAACCTCTTTTTTTTTGTAAATACTAAACTTCCTTGATATCATATTTTCATGCTTAGTATAAACACTCAGTCAATAGGAAACACCTCTTTACACATTAACTCGAAAGTCTTTTTGTGTTGGAGACAAAATTCGATGTTGCACAAGTATTTTTTTTTCTTGCTCTCTCGCACGATTGGCTGGATTGTTTTACCATGTTTTGTGTTTACTGTGTTGGGCTCAAAATGATACGTTTCTCTGGTGAAAAATGCATGTACTTTATTATCATGTTTTATTCGAAATGCCATTTTCACTGTTGAAAGTACCCCTTCACTGAAATATCCAATTATTTCCCTGGTGTAAGCAGTAGAAAGTCTTGCTTGATTGACAACCACCTATCCCTTTAATTGAATTTCTTATTGCATACCCTATATATTACAATATCAAAATACGAAGTACAAGATGAAAATGACAAATTTTCTTGCTCGGTCGCTACGCTCCTTCGCATAATTTTCTAGGATAGGCCTATTGTCACTAGAGACCTCGATCCTGGTTGCGGTTCTCTTCTCCCTTTAATCGTATCCTAAATTAACTCCAACAATGTCTACGAATTTATCCCCCTCCCCTCAAAAAAAAGACTGGGGGCTACCTCTTCCACACCCTCTCACCGTGTAATTATTTGTCTCATAAAATTGACCCCCTTCTGCCATCAAAGGTGGAGGTGATTAGATTGATGAACTTGATTTTTTTTATTCTGGCAGAAAGAATGACAAGAATGTCGCAATTCCGGTGACTCATTTATTTTTGTCAGACAGAAATACCACCCTCCCCCCCCAAAAAAAAACAGAACTCTGTTTGGGCCCTCCCCTAAGATATCCAGGATTTGCCTCTATTTCAGCCACAGTTAGGTTTGGTATTAACAAGGAAACTAACTTTTAGATACTGCATGACTTTATTATTTTTCGATTTCATAATACCACTTGATTAGGATGGATTTCCTTTAAGATTAATTGATCAAGTAAAGCAAATCGCCAAGTAAAATAGTTGAAAATTTCTTTTAAAAGAAGGGAACAAAAAGTATCACTTCGTTTCCATGTACGCGTTTTGCTGGTTGTGATTTGAAGCAATTAAAACAACACAATGTACACGAACTAAGGGCAAAATGAAATAATGTGTTATTACTAACGATTGTTCAAAGAATCTTGCTCTATTCTATTGCGACAATATGAAACCAAGAATGAAGTGTGAGTCATAAAAAGCGTCCATGAAGCACGGAGTGACTATATTTACACATTTCCTCAATAATTAACCCTCAGCTCGTTTCAATGGAGGCCTGTGATATATTTTTACTATACATTTTTGTATTACTTTATGGGAAATATTATTATCAGGGATAGTAGACAAAAGACCTCAAGGCTACGTACGGGTTGCGTTGGGTCAACGCTCAATAAGGTTATCTGCTCTTTTTTGTTGGCCCTTCTTTCTCATAAATATGTTTTTTGTATGTTGTGACAATGTTTTACTTATGTACCTTATGTATATGTTTCATGTTTTTATTGAGAGTGTAAATAAAGTGTGTGTTTGGGTGTATGCGTGTGAGGGTAAATGTGTACATGCGCGTGTGCCGTGTTGGAGAATGAAATACGGTTTGATGAATAGGAAACAGTGAATATGGTGAAACTCCCCTCGATTTTCTTCCAAACAACTTTGATATAATTATGTGTAACATTGGCAATAACGATTTTCTAGTAGAGTACATATCCATTTCTTTCTTTATTTCTCTTCCCTCTATGTCATTCCATGATCTTTCTTCTAAATATCTGCTTTTCCTACACCCCGACCCCCCCCCCTTGTGCAGGTAAATTTGACCATTCATCTTTTGCCACTCATCACATGGTCTACCTTTATTTACTCTAATGCCATTCCGTCCATCAAAATTTTGTCTATCGACCAGTTGGTCCAATCATCACTTCGTCTAATCACCAATTCGTCTATGACCATTTCGTCTCATAACAAGTGGATCTAATATTCATTTATTTTAATTCACTTTGTCCAATGAAAAAGCGCTTAATAAGAAGGAATTATTATTATTAATGAACCCTCAGTCCAAATGGACTAAATGTCTATTGTATACCAACTGGTTATTAGACGAAATAGCCAGTGGACGAAATGGCAATTAGACGACGTGGTTAATGGACGAACTGATGAGAAACCAAATAATGGTGGACAAGTTGTTAATTGGACGAATTGGCATTAGACCAATTGAAAATAAACACTGTATGCATGGTCGGCTGGTGGGGATTACGTAAATATGCCAAAGTTGAAATTGTTTGGATGTTTAGATTTAATCGACCAAGATGTATACATAATGTACAAGTATTATAGTATTGGTCAATACAAAACAGCAACATCCACCCAATTATTCATATTTTTTTGTTGTTGCATCATGCACTTTTAAATCAACTCAAATCAGTCAAATTGACTATAGACCATTAGTCAGCTGGGAGCAAGTGGGTCACATTTCTGAATAATATTCCAGTCAGAAATTACTCTGTTCTAGTAAAATACGACAAGAAAATAATCGAATAAGACTAGAATAACAGTTACACCCAGCTGACTCTATTAACTAGTCATTTTTGACTGATTTGTTTTTAGAGTGTGGTCATAAATGTAAATCCACGGCAAAAGAGACAAAAAGAATGTTAATGAGCTTGAAATTATTTTTATCTCTTGTTAAGCGTAATCATTCGCCCTTTTCCAGAAATGACAGACAAAAGAGACGCTTATTATTTCTGAATTTATCTTCCTTGTATACTCATATTAATAGTTACTTAGCCAGTATTCATTTCCTTTCAAAAAACCCAGTCTAATGGATTATGAAGTAATGGTATATAGATGCGGCCCTTCACTAGATTATCCTAACACCTGTTCCCGATAGTAATATTAGTATATGTATTTATACTTGACCAGAATAAATATCACTTTGACAACTCAAATAGAAAATAATCTATTTTGATCGAGTGATTGCGGAAGACCTATGTACGTTTCTATTCTGTTCACTTCCTCAATGTGTATTTCATTAACAAATAAACATTTAAATCGGTTTTCGTTACGAAATAGTCGTTGTAAATCTACAAATTCAAGAAACTGTGCACATGCATGAATCAGCAGGATTGTAATGAGGAAAGCAGTGACGAGGAATTGCATATTATTCTTACGGCTAACAGGTTTTAGACTTACGTGGTGACCGACAATGCCCATTTCAAATGTTCTTAATTAAAGGCGTACTCCGGGATGAAATATTTAAATACAAATAAATAGAGTGAAATTCATATAGCAAAATGCTGAAAATTTCGTAAAAATCGGATAACGGAGAATTTTAAAGTTTAGCAATATTTTGTGAAAGTATGCACGTCATCATGAATATTCATTCGGTGGGCTGATGAAATAACACCCACCTTCCTTTTTCTTATGTTATTACATGAAGTCATTATTTTTTCAGTTTTCATACATATGTGAATGTGTCTCCTTTAAAAAATAAATTAAGTTACAACAATGAATATCTAATGCACTAAATCAGTTGTCGATCCAACTTTTTAGTTCATGGTAGATACAATTTGAATAAACCAAATTTCATATGATAAAATACGAAACGGAACAAGTGGAGATACATGTATGATTATCATCAATTTGCTCACTGAATATTCATGAATACATGCAATGAACTTATAATGCAGATCTTTAAAAATGCCATATCTTTGTCATTCCTTGTCTCATTTTGATCAAATTTTCAGTATTTTGTTTGCCTGATTATTCTTTATCTGTTTAAATATATTATTTACAGCCAGGAGCATCCCTTCAAATCACAATTTTAAGCATCTAAGTTACATATCTCATTATGTTTATGACATCTTACAATCTATCACACAACCAATGCCAAATGAACCATTGATTTCCTCATTTAAGTTTTGTAACAATGATCCTTCCCTCCCCCTTCCCCCTCCCCATGTATCCACTTTTGAGCCCTGCAATGCAGGTATCCAATTAAAAAATAAGTACTCCAAATCGTCTCCTTTAATATCTTTAAAGTTGGTGAAATGTCCGGATCTTCGAGCAGTGGTTTTCTCCTCCTTGCATCACTTTCTTATCGATATGCATGTTAAATACATCGCCTCTCGATCAATATTGTTTATTAAAAAAAGTTTTATCCCACAAAAAGCGCTCTACAGGGTTCACTTTCTAAATTCACAATAATATTCAGAATACTCTCAATATAAATACTCTTTTTCTTGCACACTCGCTGCGCTCGCTTGCAACTTTTATGAAAATGATTTCGAGCATAATAACACACGGACATCATAAAGAGTGAGGTGTGTACTATCCACACATTTCTTATGGGTATTAAGATAAACTCATCATATCACTAATTCTAAAGCACTCATCTCCGTCAGTCGCTCATTTAGCTCGCGGGTAGAAATAAAAATATATTTTGAACGGCAATAAAAAAGAATGTCAGAAAAGGGTCATATATGGTAGCTAGAATGATTAATGATGTGATTTATTTGACAGAAAATGTGAATGCAGCAAAATGATCTGACAAACTCCGTTATAAAGAGAATGTAAATAACCTAATCATGCTAATAGACCCATGGTGTAAGCTGATCTCGGACGGTAAAGACAGTTTTCGAAGGCAAATAGATTTTGGAAGTAAAATTCAATCGAAAATAACTGTAAACTGTAAAATATTTTGATAAATGGCATTAACGAATGTTAGCGTGTACATAAAAAGACCGGTTAAGAAGGCCCCTGCACAACGAAATGTTGCAGGTAGAGAATTTCATAAAAGCAATGAAATTGATATCGTTGTTCATACAAGGTTTATGATGTTTGGAGAGCAGAACGATTGCCAGAACTATTGTTTTACACATCGTTTCGCTTCTAATTCTAAAGATTATATATAAATATATAGTGGATAAATCTAACCGAAACGCAAATATTGATATTATTTTGTTTTTTTTATTCCATTGTACTCCTTTTGGGTAATTATTTTATTCATATGCAATGATTACATTTAAATTATCAGAATTTTGCAATTTTCCTTTGTAATTCTGAAGTCCTTACACTGACTGAGCTTTATTCACTTCCCTCTCCAAACAGGAAAAGCAGGAATGAAGCAAAGATGAATAGCGAATCGCTGACCGATGCAGAAAAACACCTAAGAAATGGAGCCATTCCCAAAAGCAAACGGAAGATAGCCTTTAAGGATGAATGCACCATTCCAGAAAATCGCATGGACGGAAGGAATGAAGATGATGTGTTGAGGTATGAAGTCGCTATTGGTCAAGTATCCCACTCTATCAATGGCTATCCTTCAGATTATGAGAAGTTGGACCGTACCGGGGTGTCCTCGACCAGTAATGCTGATAGTGGCATCTTCATATACGAGACGCCAGAGAGATTGGAGAGCTTCCCGAATCCGATTGTTCATCATGTTCATGGAGACAGCTCGAACATCCGACAGGCCTTTGGCGATCTTGCATGCAGTAACAGTCTTCGCAGAAAGGAAAATACTGGTGAAGATACGGGCTTCAATCGCCAGGACTACTTTACTGGGTACGAAGGTTTGGAAGGTTTAAGAAGCAGTTCTATGACAAGTGAAATCGATTACGTGCTCCCTTCTCAAAAGCGTAGACTTCCCGCGAAATATGGAAGTATTGGTGAAACCCCATGGGGGACCACTGAACGAGGGAGATCTAGGAACATCAATGAGAGCAAGGCGTACAAGGAAAGAAGTCAAAGAGAGGATGACCGGCAACATGGGTTGGAAAAACGGGACCGGAGTAATCAGGATCACAGAGGCGACGAATTTCGACGAACCACCATGGGTGAAACACCTGCTGAAGGAACGCTCCATGAACAGCCTGGGCCAAAGAGCGGCAGGGTGAGGACAGAGAGCGACAGGATGAGGATAGATACTGGTAGCAGTGGATTGGATGAAGGTCCTGTATCTAGGAATCAGCGCTTGTCGAAGACACCGGATGTGACTAAAGACATTTCAAAGAAGTGGCCATTTCTCCTATGGATCATGTTCAAGTTTCTGGGGCTGTTTTGGGCCAGACCCGTCATTGAGGAGCGATATTGCCACCAGTGTTACCGTAAGAGAATGGAGGAAGTCAGCGACCTGGTCCACAGACGGTCCCCAGAACAGGTAATGATCTAATTGAATAGCCCCTATCGGAATGAGAAGTTCACATAAGAGGAATTTCAAAAAGACTCTCGGGACATATACCTAGGCTAGAGGCAAGTCCACTGTCATTTCATAGCCTTTAAAGGTTTAGGATTTCAAGAATAAAGCATAACTGATAAATCAGTAATATTAAGTGAAAGGTGAGTGAATACTGACAATATTTCAAAAAGAAATTGAGACCCCAAACAATGAAAGGAAATAAGAAACATACCAACGCCCTTTGGATTCCCACATACTTTAAATCACAACTGCATGGTAATCAATAATATTTTTTAGGAATAATATTCTTAATTTTAGAAATCATTCAAAAAATAAGGCTTTAATCAGGGCTTTTAACTATCACTATTTCTTTAAAAATCAAACATCAATGAATATATATTTTTTTCAATCATTCTTAACCCTACTTTTTCTAGAAACATACACCATTAGGTCATCAATCGTACTTCCACGCGCCAGAGATCGGCATCAATGATTCGATAATTGCCAAAAATCCAAACGAGTCGTCTGACTTTCGTCAAGAATGTGAATCGAATCCTTTGCTCAATGGTGAAGCCCAGGTTGGCGACGCCGAAGTCGACCATGGACGCGTGCACAGTGGGGGATACTGCGTCAACGATCACGACGGTGATGATGGCGTGGCAGGGGAAAAGAGTGGGCGATGTCGAGTTTGTGACGCACTGTGGTGGACAGGGAAGGGACAATTCTTCAAGTACACAGATAAATCAATTGGTAAGTACAAATATAAACACAGTCTCTATGTTACATGTCTTATGGAAGGTTAAAAGTGCCACCCAGATGCAGGGACGGATCCGGCTTTGTGAAGTGGATGTGGATCGCACTTAATTAATGATGGGAGCGCGAGCTGATATTATTTTGACCTAGGACCGGGACATTTCAAGGAAATTTTATCATATGAACGTAATGACTATCTTCCTATTCCTCTTCCTATAAGCGCGAGTTGAAACTTGTCGATATTCAATTGTGAAAAGGGACAATTTAGTTATTAGAAAGTCATGAAAATTTTATCTCATTTATTAATTACAATAACCCTAATTAGAGCGTGAAATTTGTTGATATTGAAGCCTGAAAGCTGGAAATTTTAAGCACTTTTGTAATTATCGATAAGATCCATGGGTTAATATATTTTTACAATTTAATGCGAGCACAAATCGCAAGCCAAAATTTTTGATAAACTCTCATAAGGGGGGGGGGGGGTAAAGTAGTTTGTAGTAGAATTAATGTAGAGGTATACATAACTCGCCAATCAAAATGCGAACGCACAGCGCAAGCTGAAAATGTTGATATTCACACCATAAAACGGACATTTTAAAAGCTCGATATCCGAGCTGAAGTATGTTTTGTATATCGACTTCAAAACTTGATATTTTAAGCTCCATATCAGCCTGTAAGCCAGTTCGTAGTTCCTTTCTGCGCATGATCAGTGGAAGGTCATTTGTACTAAAGCGACATGGTGATTTAAAATCTAAAGAGATAAGCACCAACTTTGATGTCTTGATTATTCATATATTCTTTTGAATTGTGGTTTTCATTTACATCCACAAACAAAACCA
Organism: Lytechinus variegatus; assembly: GCF_018143015.1. Lineage (NCBI taxonomy): Eukaryota > Metazoa > Echinodermata > Echinoidea > Temnopleuroida > Toxopneustidae > Lytechinus > Lytechinus variegatus. Next base: position 10,303,673 of record NC_054749.1, read on the forward strand.
ATGCGTCCACGAACGACTGGTATTTTACAGTTTGCCAAGTACATTGTGCGACATACTATGATATGCATTCAAAGTAGGAATGCAACAAACACTTTCATAAAGTGTTAATTTGTATGCTATTCTAGTCACCTGGTCTATTCAATTTCTTCATCCTGCTTTGTAAGGAAAGCTCACGTAATATCTTGCTTTGAAATCTGCCTATCATAATGAAAGAAATGAAAGGTCATTTGACCAAAAGTGTTCCTGAAAGCCCCTTTCACAATTGACGTACGACCTGTTTACGACCGCCTGCAACAGTTTTTTCTTGTCGTTGCACGATCGATCTCTTGGTGTCTTGCGAGCACTCGCAGTCGTTGTATAGACGATCGCACGAGCTCGAGTTGGTCGGAGGTGGTCGTGACTGGTCGCATCTGAACTTTGAAAATGTTCAAAATCCAAACGCGATTAAATACGACTGATTCACTCGCATCAGGTCGTACCATCGGTCGGGCGATCATCGTGTGTTGTTCAACGTTGTACGACTTGGTGCGAGAGGTGGCACAACTAAGTATAGTCGCATTTAGTCGACTGGAGGTCGTACAACACTTGAACATGTGATAGAGACCTACAGAGACCAGTCTTGCGACTGGGTGCGATTATATAAGACTGTTGCAAGACCGATCGAAATTACGGCTTACAACATTCCACTACCGTTTCATTCGCATTTATGCCACCGTTCCACTCGCAATCCCTCGTGCAACACTCGCATGTGATCGCACGAGCACAATAACAGCACATGCGACTTACTCGTGCAACGGGGTTTACTGGTTGTTTTTGTTGTACGACAGCTTTTGCAACTGTGAAAGCCTCTGTGCGATCTTATGAGATGACTAGCGATTGATGCCTTTTGCAGCCTGTCGCACGACCAAAAGGTCGCAAATGGTCGTACGTCAATTGTGAAAGGGGCTTTAGTAACTACGAACTGGTCTATTGAGCAAGACATGTAAAAAGATCAACGAACAGGCAATGCGAGCGCGAGTGATAATTGTATATAGTGACATGAAAGATTTTTCGTATGTTCCAAGTCTTATCTAACCTTATTTTATTCAATCATCTTCCTCTTCTTATTTTCATCTACTTCCCCCTTTTTTCTTTTTTTACTTAGCCAATAGTGGGGGGGGGGGGGCGGGCACCTCGGCCCCCTGGATCTGCCTATATACAGATGTAAAGATAATAATCTAGTTATGTCAACATCCCTTCTACTTAGAATAGTGGCGGATCTAGGGGGGGGCACATCCGGCCCGTGCCCCCCCCCCCCTTGAGAGCCATAGTCAATATTTAAAATGTAAATATGCCGTTCTTGCACAAGTTTGCCCCCTTTTGAAAGTTACAGCAAATATTTTTAATGGCATTATGTCGTTCAGACACAAGTGATAACAATTTTTTTGGTCAAATTTTTCGTCGACGAAATGACCTTCAATTTTGGTGAAAGCTTTTTTATGCTTGTCAAATTTTCATTAGGAAAATGTGCCCCCCGCCTATTGGAAAATCCTGGATCCGCCCCTGCCTTAGAAAACTTATCTTTATGTCTGCATGTAATGAAGAGATCATAAGATTAAGGAGTTACCGACTGTTCATAGCTACATGAGAATATAGGTCTCATTATGTCTTCATCTTTTAGAAGAGATCTCAAATCTCATCATGTTTACACCCTGTAGACATGAAGACATCTCAGATTCTGGAAGTAGACATGATGATAACCTGAATATATGGGTGGCACTTTTATGCTCCCCATTCTATCTCTCTCGCAACTACTCTAACTATTTGTCTTTCTAAGTCGTTTGTCCTTTTTAAATAAAACTGGCGCAAAGCCTTTTCAGAAAATAAACTACAAAAGTTGGCCATTGATACCAAAGTTGATAATTCAGCACAATAATTTTAATTTTTTTTATAAACACTCTTCCTCGTCAAATTATTCTCCAAAATACAAGTGATGGAACTGCTTGTAAGGTGCTCCGAAAACAAATAAAATCAGGAATAACCTACTTTAGTCATACCCATTCAAGCATTTTGCATTTATGTTACCACAATGAAATTGTATGGTTTCATGTTACAATAATTAAATACCATGGTTTTATAAAAGTATGTTTTGTTTACAATATCTCCATTGGTAAATGCAGCAAAAGGCCTACTTTTTGCCCGTGTCAGCTAGGACACTCGTTCAACAACAAACATCATCATTCTAACTGCTGCAACAAAAGGTTATGCAGCAAAAAACGGTGGTGTAACCGGTGTACATAGAATACCACACTACTCTGGTGTTAAATCTAGTGTTACTTCAAAACCCTTGGGTGCTATGGTTGTTACTTTAACACTTTTTTGTATTATTTTCATACTTCAGGGTGCAATTTAAAGTCAGGGTGCGGTCCTCTGAGAACTATATAGTGTAAATTTTAACTCCCCAATTCTTAGAGTGTTTCCATCAGAACATTGAACACTTATACCATAAGTGATCATTGAACACTTACTTGTTCTGAAATTCATGAACACCAAATGCACAGAATTTGATATTTTTAAAACTAAATATTTAGTTTAATTGTATATTTGTAAACATTTGTATGATGAGATTATGCAGTGGTTTCTTGATGGTCTTCTGTGAGTGTTTCCGAGCAACAAAAAATCGTCATTCCTCTCGATTGTAAAGGTTGGTTTTTCATAAAGCTGTTTTTAAGTTAAGAGCGACTTTAAGAACGACTGGTGAAGATTCTCACATGTTAAGTAATCACCAATGAACATCTGATTTACCACAAGAAACGATCACCAGTCATTCTTAAAGTCGCTCCTTATTTACAAACAGCTTTATGAAACGGCCCACTGGTACTTATACTGAAACGTTCTAATAGTATTTTAGTACTTTGTATACTTTGTCTGTTTTTATGGCCAAACAAAAAATATTTAAGACCCACCAAGTTTGTACTGCGTAGGCCTAATAGAATATTTCTCAGTGAATTTTGTTATCGTTAAAATATCTTATCCATATCTGCAAATTTTAAAATAAGATTCCTGACTTTGCTTGTATTTAAGCCTTACTTAATGAGTAACAAAGGATTTAAATTGGTAAAAAGAAAGGTAAACTTTCTGCTAACTTTCGTAAATGGAGGTTTGACTTTTGAACATTCTCTGTCTGTATTCTTTATGCACTGTAAATTTGTTCATTATCATGCATGGTCGTAATTCTCTTGATTTATTTGTAATTTTGTGTTGAATGATTATGTTGTTATATTCGACTCCAATGACGTACAGATAAGGGGGCTTGGGGGCATGGACCCCCTAAGATTTTCACAACCCAGAAAAAAAGGAAGGAAAGACAGAATTGAAAAGGAAAATTGATATATTATGATTACATCAAAATCTATCACAAAATTTGATTGCATTAAAACTGCTTGATATGTTGTTCACTCACTTTCCTCACTCGCAGCTTTTTAACCATTCTGCCCTGTAAATCTTGCCCCGGCCCTCAAATTAAATTTTTTTACTTGTACCTCATTATACTACTAATTGACTGATATCTGGAAACTGAAATTCAGTTTCAACTTGTAATGAAGACTTGCATCAATACATTCTAGCTTATATTTAATTAACAAAATATTAGGCTTTTGTCCGATGAGCGGGGTTATAAATAGTAATAATACGCATCCAAGCAGGAAACTGCATAATCAACCTTCCATAAGTTGTATATTAACCCTTTTGTTTTTAAGCCATATTATGCAAAGCATGCGATACATATATAAAGTTGAATGGATCTCTATGGTCCCAAAAGATTTCTTCATTTCTTGTTTTAACGAGATGCAGTAAAGAATTGAGCAATACCCAACTGGCCATTGGCAAATTCCAACCTCTATCATTGTATTTAAGTCGTCCCGGGTGAGGGAAATCGGTAACAGGGGGAAGGAACCCCCCCCCTCCCACCACACAAAAAAATGCTGCGACTCCTGTGAGCACTGGAATCAGAGCCAAGTTCAGTAGGGTGATATAGGAGTGCATATTGTGATCAATATAAATACAATACTATTAACATTTTGTTAAATAACTCAATGCAGGTCTGAAATCCTGGAACCACAGAGGAAGTGGGATTCTGTCATTGTTCCTTCTTCTTACTTACCTCTCCCTCATTCTCTACGATGCTGGCCACTACGGAAGCATCTACTGGGGCAAGAAAGAGGATCTCATCCGATATATCAGCTACATGTCATACCTGATCTTTGCAGCAAGTACCCCGGCAGTCTGCCTCTTCGGTCTCATCCGGAATGCCGTCACTAACCCTGCTCAGTGTTTTAGCCAATGGCCACGCACCCTCGACATCAGGTACGTGGTACGGAGACTTCAATATCTGGACCTTGAGAGAAGAGGGCTTCCTAATAAGCCATTCCTGCTGGCCTGCACAGTATTCCCACTCCTTATTGCCATCTACAGACTTATGTTCTATGTTGTACTCTTGAAAACCAGCGTAAAGTTTCAAAGATATTTGGCATGTGCAACAACTGCTATTGGGCTCTCGCTCTATGGTTTCTTCTCCTACTTCATCTACCTTATGAGGATCTCATTTAAAGCTCATCTCACGCTTGACATTCACTTCATACGGAATCATGTTGGCCAGTTGGACGTTTGCAGGGCAAAGATGTCAACCACAGTGCAAGACTTTCTCAATTTACGACAACTTGCCAATGGGTTCATGGTGATGGTCTGTGGTGTAACAACATGGGCCATTGCAACACAGGTAAGGCACATCATCAAATACTCCAGCAAACTTTGTAATATATAGTTTTTATTCTGTTGTGTAATTGTTTAAGCAGCTGAGCCTACAATGTCATAACAGAAAAAGTTTCAAGATCCCCGCAAGACTGGAGACTAATGTATGTTCTGTGAAGCTATGCTTAGCTGACCTGTAATAAGGATGCTAGCAACATAACAGTTATAAGATTATTGTCTACAACTTTAAAATATGCTACAAGCCATTCATCTGGTTATCTGCGTAATCCCAAATCTTTTCCCGATCTTTTCCTCTCATCTTCACTTTTATCATATGATTACTATCATGTTTATTTCCTTTGAAACAGATAACTTGGAACTACTTGTTATTCAGTGGCGTCTACCTGGACCCCAACGAGTCTCGCTACAACTGGAGCATCCAAATGTATATTAACGGCCTCATGGCGATGGAGAACACCTTGTTCTTTTTACTTCCATGTTTCGCCATTGGTGGCTTCAGTGTCAATATCATCTGGATCCGCTTCAGGTACCGCCTGCTAGAGCTCCGACGTGCTCGTCACGAGCGTTTCTGGTACCGTCTCCTGCAGTTCATCAAGGAGCAGGACCCCATCAAGAGTTCCATGCAGGTGACCATGCTCTTTACCCTCATCGGTCTGTTTGTAGCACTTCAGTTTGGAGAGCAGAATATCTATTACTATTTCAGTAATGTTACAGCCCATAATATCATGCCGATTCCTCCTAAGTTTTTGCACAACCTTCCTCCCCAGCCTGAAGGTGGAAACTTACAGCATGTGTTATTGCCCTGAATATTAGCCCATTGTTGTTTGGCTGATTATGCTGTAATAGGCATTTTCAATCCAATGGGTTAGCATGGATGGCAACAGTGGGATATGAGCCCATTGCATTGAAATGACTATTTAGTTTATTCTCCTTCATTAAAGGTCAAGTCCATCCCAGAAAAATGTTGATTTGAATAAATAGAGAAAAATCAAAATTTTGCTGAAAATTTCATCAAAATCGGATGTAAAATAAATTATGACTTCTCAAAATTTTGTTTATGCAGATGAGACAGACAATGATGTCTCTTACTATTTCTTTTGTTTTTTGTTGCTTTAATTCTACAATATTTCATTTTTACAGATTTGACAATAAGGACCAACTTGATTGAACCATATAGTATTAAACAAAATTAAATGCTTATTCCACATGTTCAGGGAGAAATTAATAGTTGTTTCACTTGACAAAAAGGAGAAAATGAGAATATTTCATATAATGAAATAGAGAGTGGATGATGTCATCAGTCTCCTCATTTGCATACTGACCAGGATGTGTATATGACTGTTTTGTGAAACTAAGAGAAAATTTAAAATGTCATAACTTTCTTATTTTACAATAACAATTTTGATGAAATTTTCAGTGTTATGCTTGCTGGATTTTTCTCTATTTATGCAAATCAACTTTTTGTTGGGGTGGACTTGTCCATTAAAATGGTGGCAGCAGTGGGATAGACCCATTGCATTGAAATGACTAGTGAATTTTATGGTGGCAGCAGTGGGATAAACCCATTGAATTGAAATGTCTAGATAGTGGATTCTCTGTTTTTCATCACGAAAATGAAACAAAACTGTTTATAAAACTCCAAACCCTTTATGATTATAGGCTAGAGAATTATTACACATATGACATCAACTTGTTAAGTAGTTTCAATTTTAATGACAAAGTAAACATAAGAAATACTTTCAATACAAGAAATATACATGAATAAATATTTTTCAATATTATTGACAAGACTGCAACTGAAATGGGTCTCTCCTGAAAATTCAGGTTCCTGATCAACAAACGAATTCTTTAAATTCAAGGATATTTCCTCTTGTCAGTGACGTACTCCTGGGACCTACATTTAACAATATGGTTCTCCTCTAACTTCAACAACTGAAAATTGACCAAATATAGAGTTCTTCATGAAGTAATCTTAAGCCCAGACTTCTGTGGTTATAATCTTTGTTAAAACATTACTTTATTATCATAATTTTACATTAAGTCAGGGCCACGTATGCATACAGACAGTCATAACGGCTGCATGGTAATAGGTCTGTTGGCTAGAATTGATGTGGAATCCATGAACCATATTGCACTTCTTAAAATTCAAAACAAGTATTGCAATGTGTCAAAATCTGATGAAATATAACAAACGTAATTTGCATTCTCATTATATATATACAATTGAATGTTTCCCAGCATTTAAATAGAGCCAGTTGTATGCAAAAACATTGTAAAAAAAACTGTTTTATAATGTAATTTAGCAAAGGCTCCTGATCATTAATTTATTTGAATATCAGTATTAAACCAGATGATTGATCAGCACAAATATATTTATACACTTTTTAGGCCTTGAAGAAGTGTCCACGGATTAGAAGAGGAAATTAGAACAAGCAAGAGCATATATACATGTATATTGAAATAACCCAGTCCACAATCATTGATTGTAAAGTTGATAATGGCTATTTACATATATGTAAAATGGAACATAAGATTTACCGATAATGTATGTTAAAATGATGTACAATGATGTAGCAAGGTAGTGGGGAAACAAGAAGTACAAAGTTTATTGGTACATAAACATTTCAGAATATTGGAGGATTTTACCAATAGAGTACCAACTACAATATCAATGCACTGCAGAATGATAGTTATAAAGATAAATACCAGTTGTGGTAACAATCTCAAAATGAGTTCGAAACAGAATCCAATGAAATAACCATCAAAGTGTATATGTATAAATATAAAATACACATGTGCCCAACAGCTCTGGAGGAAAATGCGCAATTGCTGAGAAATTAGCAAAATTAGCACGGAATTTCATCAAATGTCCAGGTATTTTCGAAGAAATATTAACACACTAATTACATTAATCTACCAGATCTAGATGTTTGATAATATTTTTACGATTAACCTTGATTTTAAAGACTTTCTCATGATATAATTGTTTGCTGCAACTACTAAGTACTGTCTTTTACCTTAAAGTTTACAGACAAATCAGAAGAAGAAAAGTTTGTTTCAAAGCTTATATGAACTGCTTACTTGGCAAGTTGAATCTGGGATGTAATGGCCGGCTGGAACTGAATTTAATACAGATTGAACTATTTTCATCTAACGTCTGAAAACATATCAAATGCCTATATTGTATCATGGGAGGTCTCATATTGGTTCTGTGTTTATTTTCAAATTATTTGCACAACCCTATTGTTAAGTATCGGAATGTCAACAATGTGTTTCATAGCTACCAGAAGTTATTAAAAAATAATTGCTTCCTTAAACTCCAAACTGTATACAGAAGAATAGGTATATGGCTGTTTAGCTTCCCCATAATGTCATCTGTTACAAACTGGAAAAATAATTTCACATAAATTCTTTATAAAACCTTTATTGTATATATTTTTGCATGAATAGTCTGAATGCTTACTATTATCTTGCTTGGAATGTGATCTTTTGTGACTGTTGCCCCGTTTTGAGCATCTGCTAGATGATCTGCAGTGCTGACGAATTTCCTGCATATCGATATGGGATCGCTTATAACGCTCATTGGTGGTTTGGTTTGTTATGGCAAGGTAGATGTGATAGAACATGAATGCTGCCACCAAGAGGCTGAGTAGTGCCAGTGACATCATGATGAACACAGGCATAGGTCTCTCCATAAATAAATGCTGTTGAAATAACCACATTTTTTTCAGATTTATTCATTTATCTGTTTAAATACATAATAACATTTGAACAAGAGCTAAATGGAACCATTCATACACAATCACCTTGCAAGATGATTTACAATGTAATTTAGCAACAATTTGAGCAAGTGTGATCAGGGATTCCATCCCCTCAAACCAAGTTTATTACTGCTGATGGAGGTGGGGTGACTAGAAAATAAGCTATATAAATCAAAGTGTTTTTTAACTTATTTGTGGAGACGAAAAAATGGAAGGATATGCAGTAGCTTACATTGGCTTTTATTTGTAATTATATTTGATTTGCATTTATGTTTGATGTGATGGAAATGAAATAAATTTCTTGAATCTTGAATAGTCGGTGAACTTTAGTAATTATTTTTTTTATGGAATGGGTTACCAGGATCTCTGCTGTTTCGTCTCAGAAGAAGAAATTAGAAGGTGAGGATGTAAAAGATACTGAGTTAGACTCCTGCTATGAACAACTACAAAAGTGGCCCTGATTTTGTGAGTGCACCTGAAGTCTAGAATAAGATTCAAAGGTAAAATGCAGATTCGTCTAATGCCAACTCGTCCACTCATCACACGTTCTACCTTCATTTAGTCTAATGCTGTTCCGCCCATCAACATTTCGTCTAACAACCATTTGGCCCAATAACCATCTGGTCCCATGGCACTTTGTCTAATCACCAGTTCGTCTGCAACCATTCCGTTGTATAACCAGCTGGTCCTATACCCATTTTCTTTTCATTCATTTTGCCAAATAAACACTACTCCAAATACCAAATGGTATATGGATTAAATGGCTATTGGAACTCCTGATTATTAGACCAAATAGTGAGTGGACAAAAAGGCAATCAGGCCATGTGGAAAGCAGAATAACTGATGGTAGATCAAATGATAGTAGATGAGTTGATTGAATTGGCACTAGACAATTGGAAATAAACCGATTCAAATGGGCAGGTCCATTCATTGGGTTGGGGACAAAAAGGACAATGGCCCAAAGTCTGAAGTCAGGTTTTCATCAACCTTCTGGTCTAAAACTGCAGTTAGACAATGGATAGGGACAAGTTCATTTTGTCTGCTCATTACAAACTGTTACTGACATGGGATGATTACTGAAGTGGTAATCATTCCGGTAATGCAGCGGAAAGCTACCTTGCTGAGGTCTTACAGGAGTTACTTCCTCAGAAATAGAAACAGTGCTTATAACAATCTAAATCAAAGAAAGGAAAACTAAATCTCACCTGTACAGCAACTCGGAAGGTCACCGGCCAAAGCTTCCCATCGGGTCCTACATAGCTAGACTCCAGTAAACGGGATGCCTTGGCATACTGACTCAGGGTAGACATGATACTGTAAGATACAAAACCTGTCCCAAAGAACAAAGACGTGACTAGAGCAAGAAAGTAGCGGTGGTTGAATCCCCCGATGCAATTGTTTAACCACGTGCAATGGTGATCAAAGCGATGAACACAATGGTTGCATGTGCCTGGAATACATACAAATAAATATATACTATATATATGTGCATTCATCTTTACACAGAAAATGTAATGTTTCTGTGCACATACTACGAGAAATAATCCATAATTTTATTTCATTCAGCCTATTGGTATGATTACCAAATTGGTTGTGAACAATGATATGAAGTCAAATAAACCAAGAAGGGAACCCTTTTTTTCTATAAATCAAGTTTTAAAAAATGAAGACAATACTAATTTTCACTTTATTATTGAAAAGGTGGTTCAGCAAAATGGCATTGCATCTGTAGTATTTAATGGAAGGGAGAGACATTTAATTTGTTCAACTTGACTTGTAGGCACCATGCGGTACAGTCCATGAAGATCCATGTAAGATCCAGGGGACAAAGATCCTTGAGGATACATGTGACTGGGGCTTGGGAATTAATTCATTTATTCTGTAAAATAATCCTGATGTCAGCTATAATTGTAATCAAAGCAATGGAATAAGATTATTTAGATTTGGCAAAAAGTTCTCAAAGAATATCAGAGTTGTGTGACTAACCACCCCAAAACCACCAATAAGTTGCCAAGGAAGGTTCTCTGTTAATAGCAAAAATAATAAATCGGTCTACAAATTCAAAACTTAGCTTTAATCTATAAAGGAGTATTTCTTCATCTTTATACTGTACAAATTTCGAGTTGTAAAGTTGAATAAGTTTTTGTGACACAAGTTTTTGCAGACTGCTTGGCAGTTTCATTGAAATAGCAGTGTGCACATCTCATGCTTGGGAGAACACAAACTTCAAATGTTATTTTCTCCAATATTTTCTGAAGCTCTCACTTTGTTTTCTCTGCATTCAATCAGTATTTGAGTGAGTTATAGTCAATAAAGTTTGACAAATCATATATCACTTTAAAGCTTAGGATGTGCTTGTTCAAACTCAATAAAAATCTCAAAATTCATTTTGAGTGACTTATTGTTGGTTTTGGGGTGGCTGGACACATTTTTTGTCAGTGTCTAATCTTACCACAGTGTTTGGATCTGGCTGGCTTTTCAAATTTACAAGTCCAGCACTCAGCACCCTTCTGATACAGTACATAGTCCATTTCATACACATCTCTGAATGTATGCAGTGTCTCTATGGTGATGACCCCTGGGTCACTCTTAGAGCAGATTACAAAGAAGACGAAGCATGAAGCAAAGCAGAAATAAGAGATGACAATGATTGACGGAGGGGTACCAACGGTTAAAGCTAGTGGAAGAACATCAACTGTGTAGAAGTATAGGGCAAGCAAGAGCACCATGATGTAGAAGTATTGAAAACAAGGATTTCTGAAACAATAAAGAAAAGACAGGGTGAGGGCCTATTTATTCATGTAATTCAATGCCAAAACATACTTTCTATCAATTTTAAAGAGAAATAAAAGTACCAAATCATGGGTAAATGGAATCGTACATGATTTTAAAAATGCTTATTTACTTGGGTGAACCACCTGTGCCTCATACGAGTCAAACAGACTTATGCAATATAAACTTGTCATGGCATAGCCCCCCCCTCCCAAATTAAAAAAAAAAATTAGAGATGCTTGGAGGGTCACGCAGCCGAGCACATGTATCCCCCGAACCCAGCGCATCATTCGTCATTGCGATATATAGAGCTCACACAGAAATTTGACAAATAAATACAATTATCATGGCGACAATGACCCTAGCATGCAGGTCCCCCAAGCCCATCTACCATGCAAGTGTGGTTGAAAAGTGATTTATGGTTGCGGAGAAAGAGAGTCTTGCATGTAAACTTCAACGTTGACCTGAAAATGACCTTTGACCTTACCATGTGATCTCCGACTGCAGCATAACATGCAGGTACCCCAAATCCATCTACCATCCAAGTTTGGTTGAAAAGTGACTTACGGTTGCGGAGTTAGGTGTCATAAGAGAGTCTTGTATGTAAACTCTAATGTTGACCTGAAAATGACCTTTGACCTTACCATGTGACCTCTGACTGCAGCATAACATGCAGGTACCCCTAGTCCATCTACCAACCAAGTTTGGTTGAAAAGTGACTTACAGTTGCGGAATGTTGACCTTTAAATGACCTTTGACCTTAACATGTGACCTCCGCCCACACCAAAATCGATAGGTGGCTTCGCTACTTGACCTTCATGTCAAATTTGAAGTTCATCGAACAAGAAATGTAGCTGATAGAGCGCTCACAAGGAAATCTCTGCGGCGGCGGCGGACGCGGCGCGACGAGGCCAAATCCATAGAATCCTCCAAACTCTGTTCGGGGGATACAATGACAATCAGTATAACCAACCTTTCATGGATAAGGTAGTTGATTATTCTGCTCACCAAACGTTGAATAGCTTCAGGTAGGAGATTCTCGTGCATCCATTTCACTGTCTGTTAACAAAACAATGTTCACACAAATTTATTTCAGGTTAATTGTTTCACAATCCCCTTGTAGAAATAAATACAAAATCATTGCACTCTGAATGTTTTTTTTTAAGTTCTTTCAATTTGCATATGTGGTGTCAAGTTATCTGGTTCAGAGTCAGAAAGATAATAAATTTAGTAGGTTATAAACCATAAATTAAATCTACCGGCAAACATCTGCAATGAAACTTTTCATGAATTATTGGAAGTTCTTTTTTTTTCTGAGATGACTGGAGATTTCAATATTCTGGTAATTAAAGAAATGCATTTTATCTGATCTTCTAATAGTGGTTATTTTTTTCTTATAAAAATGTGTTTATTGCAGGTGTGAAATGATTTGTATGGTGATATACTGAAGGTACAATACAAACCATATCAATTTTTTGGAGAAAATGGAATTTCATTGATTTTATTACCTACATGTTACATGGGGACACTCCTCGCATATCAAGACATCAATTTAAAAAACTAGCACATCAATGATGTGGAGCTCATCCAGCATCTTGCAATGAAATTTAATACAATTTTAATTTCAGCCCAGTTGACACTGTAGTGAATTATATTGGTTACATAAATTGAGGATATAGAATTGAAATTGATGAAGAAATGACATAGCATTTTTTCTGATCTATGAATAAATTTCATATAAATTAAGCATAAATAACTTTCTAGTCAAAATTTCTTAACCCTGTGTAGAACCTTGGTGAACCTCATGTAGCTCTCAGATGGAACAAAAATAATCAAAATCAATCAACAAATAAATATTTTTTTTAGTTTGGAAATATATGAACAAATTAGCATATTTAATGAATTTCAAAATGCTGTGTTGAAGTTTTGTATCACCACCTCAAGCTATCATATAAAACAAACAAAATTGAAATTGATCAACAAATGAAGAAGAAAAAACATGTTTTGTGATTTATGAATAAATTTTGCATAAATTAGAATAAATTTTGCATAAATTAGCATAAATAAATTTCTACTGAAAATTTCGAAATTCTGTGAAGAAGTTTTGTGAACCTCAGGTAGCTCTACCAGATGGAAGCAAAAAATTCAAAATCAGTCAACAAATGAAGATTTTTTTTTTGAATTTTGAAAAATGCGCATAAATTAGCATATTTAATGAATTTCAAAATTCTGTGTAGAAGTTTTAATTCCCCCACCTAGTGCTTTCATATAAAGCAAACAGAATTGAAATCGGACTTCAAATGGCGAAGAAGAAGCATTTTTGAAATTGTGGACGGACAGACGACGGACGTCACGCCACGGCATAAGCTCGTTTGGGCAGATGAGCTTAAAATGAAAAATTCTAATAACTCTTGTATTCTTTGATGAATTTTCCTCATAGCATCACAAAAAATTTCCATAGTTTTTCTGCTATTTTTACGACAACAAATGTTTCATCTGGGTGAATTTCCCCTTTCAGGTTCTCATTTACTAGTGAGGGACCTAGTGCTGAGGATAAATGAATTTCAAAACGATGACTTGGTTAACAAGTGGAACGCCTCTGGTAGTCACGCCTGCATTACGCGATTTAATATAGCAGCAATGCTACATGTAACTTTAAAAAGTACTATAAAATAATCATTCACAAAACACCATTCATATAATGACATAATACCAGGCCTCGAAATAGGATTTTTGGGGGGCAAGGCCACTTTTTTTGAGGGGCACTTTTTCACTGAGGCCAGGCAGCAGAGGGCACCAAGGCCATACAGAGGGGCACCAAGGCCACTTTTTAAGGGGCATATAATAAATTATTTGCAGGTGTTACAGTTTCGCGGCGTGGGGGGGGGCTTTCCATAGTCGATGTTATACATCAGATTCATTACCAAACCACATTATTTACTTAAGAAAAAATGAACTTTACGCACGACTGGTGATACCTTCTTGAGCTACATGTAATTAAATGTGAATCTGATTAGCACCCAAGAAAGTATCACCGGTCGTTCGTAAGTTGTTCATAACTGACGAACAGCTTTATGAAACACTCCCATTCAAAGTACTGTACTTACGCATTGCGCGCGCTCGCCAGGACAGTACAGCGCGTGCGACATTTGTGTAGTACACATACGGAGCTCGCGCTCGTCCATTCTTATGCTGCAGCTTACATAGCATATGTAAAGCGCGCTGGCGGCCGGCGGGCCAGCTGTGTATAGCTAGCTCATCGTTCGGCGCGGCTTTGGACTAGACTGCATACATGCACTGGACGTCGCTGGTAAAGCTATTAAAGGTATTGAATACTTTTTGAGATCGGAGAAAAGTTTTCCTCGCTGAGAAAAAAAGGGCACATTTTTAGTGGCCGTAACTTTTAGCAAAAAGAAGAAGGGCATGACGGCCAGTAATGGGGGCATCGACGGCCATGGCCGTCGATTATTTCGAGGCCTGTAATACCACGTTCATTGACCATAAATGACATTTGAACAGTGACTTAAGACTTGTCAACTACACCCATGTCCACATTTCATTCACTCTATCCATAAACTTTCAAAGTTATGATGGCAATTCAACAATTACCCCAACATGGCTTATTGACCTTAACTGACCTTTGTTTTGTGACCTGAAACTCACAGGGAATGTTCAGTGATACTTGATTACTCTTATCCCAAGTTTTATGAACGAGATCCATAAACTTTCAAAGTTAGGATGGTCATTCAACAAATACCCCCAATACGGCCTTAGTTCATTGACCTTAAATGACCATTGACCATGGTCATGTGACCCGAAACTAAAGCAGGATGTTCACTAATACTTGATTAACCTTATGCCCAAGTTTCATGAACTAGGTCCATATACTTTCAAAGTTATGATGTCATTTCAAAAACTTAACCTTTGGTTAACATTTTGAAAATAATTCTCCCAACATTGTCTAAGTTCACTGATCCTAAATGACCTTTGACCTTGGTCATGTGACCTGAAACTCAGGCAGGATGTTTAGTAATACTTGCTTAACCTTATGTCCAAGTTTCATGAACTAGATCCATATAATTTCTAAGTTATGATGTCAATTCAAAAACTTAACCTTAGGTTAAGATTTGATGTTGACGCCGCCGCCGTCGGAAAACCGGCGCCTATAGTCTCGCCCTGCTATGCAGGCGAGACAAAAACCAGGGTCGCCAGATTGTGAGACAGCCGCTCTACTTACTGAGCTATCATGCCCCATAATTACTATAAATACTACAAGAAAGTGAAGACAACATACCTGCACAATAGCTTGTCTCAATTTTCCAATAACACCATTTCGATGATACCTGCCATCACCAAGCAGGAGAATGTAGGAAAACGATGCAAATGTCACTCCATAAGCCACAATTAGTATAAAGAAATCCATCACTGATTAGGTTTGGGATCCGATTCTTTTACAAGAGAAGCCTTCATATCTTCATGAAACTGAAAATGAAAAGACAAAAGAATGCACATTCTAAGCAGGGATCCCGGAAGCAAGGGGCTGGGGGGCTGAAGCCCCCCCCCCACTTTCTTCCAAAACCGTGTACACAAACGTAACAAGTGGAATGCCTCTGGCCGTCTCACCTGCATCACGCAGGTCAATATAGCAGCAGTGCTGACTTTGAATACTACTCTAACTCGCACAAGATGTTCAGTGATACATGGTTACTCTTATGTCCACTTTTTATGAACTAGACCAATAAATGATGGTTATTCAACAGATACACCCAATTCGGCCGAAGTTCATTGACCTTTGACCTTGGTCATGTGACCTGAAACGCGCACAGGATGTTCAGCGATACTTGATTACTCTAATGTCCAAGTTTAATGAACTAGACCAATAAACTTTCAAAGTTATGATGGTAATTCAACAGATACCCCTGATTCGGCCAAAGTTCATTGACCCTAAATGACCTTTGACCTTGATCATGTGACCTGAAACTCAAACAGGATGTTCAGTGATACTTGATTACTCTTATGTACAAGTTTCATGAATCAGATCCATAAACTTTCATAGGTATGATGGTAATTCAACAGATACACCCAATTCGGCCAAAGTTCATTGACCTTTGACCTTGGTCATGTGACCTGAAACGCGCACAGGATGTTCAGTGATACTTGATTACTCTAATGTCCAAGTTTAACGAACTATACCAATAAACTTTCAAAGTTATGATGGTAATTCAACAGATACCCCTGATTCGGCCAAAGTTCATTGACCCTAAATGACCTTTGACCTTAATCATGAGACCTGAAACTTGCACAAAATTTTCAGTGATGCTTGATTACTATTATGTCTAAGTTTCATGAATCAGATCCATAAACTTTCAAAGTAATGATGGGAATTCAACAGATATCCCCAATTCGGCCAAAGTTCATTGACCCTAAATGACCTTTGACCTTGGTCATGTGACGTGAAACTCAGTCAGGATGTTCAGTGATACTTGATTAACCTTATAGTAGGCGGCAAATAGTTAGAATTCCAAAAATTTTCTGTAGAATCTGATTTTATGTGCTATTTCTCCTATTTTTAGGGTGCTGAATACGAATCTGCTTGTTGCCAAATTTATAAATGCCATCTTCGACCGTTGCCATGGCAACCGATTAATTTCTCAAAAATAACATGTATTCCCATGTAAATGGTAGATAAACATGATATAAATTAGCCAAGAGATTGAATTCAAGGTTCCGATTAAATACAAATAAAATTCAGAAATATTTAAGATCATCAAAATAGTTCCAATTAGCCCGTTGCCATGGTAACGGCTCATTTTTCCTCCAGAAAAGTAAAAAAAATTATTTAAAGTTGTATAATCTGTTTTTTGTTTCATTTTCCCTGCGATCAGGGTGTTAAACATAGGGAGTGATTTTGCTAAATGTATAAATACACTCTCATTCCGTTGCCATGGCAACCAAATAATACCTAATTTGGTAAAAAAGATAATAACATGGAAAAAAAAGATAATGGCAGGAAAGACAATAAAAGCTACTTAATCTACATGTGTTGGGTTTTTCCCACTCATTTAGAACAAAAACTACATAAGTGTTATGCATGAGATTATTGGAATGATAGGAATTGATGTTGCCTTGACAATGCTTGAATTTAAAAATATATATCAATGTTGCAAATGGCCCGTTGCCATGGTAACATCTTATTTTTCTCAGAAAAGTACAAATTTTGATAAAATCATGTAGAGTCACGTTTTTATCCTTTCATTTCCACTAAGTTTAGGTTGCTAAAAATTAATATGCTTGTTGGTAATTGTGTAAGTACCATCTCAGACCATTGCCATGGCAACCAAATACCAACTTATTTGGTAAAAAATAACCTGTTGAAAAAGGTAATGGTGGATGTACAGTAAAAACGAACTAATCTACATAGGCTGTTGACCCATGGCTTGACCCATTAATTTAATTTTTAAAGCAAAATTCCGGTAAGTATTCTGCATTAATTAATTAGAATGATAAAATGGATATTTCCTTGGCAACGCTTGATTTTATTAATAAATATCAATGATGCAAATGGCCTATTGTCATGGTAACGGCTCCATTTACACCAGAAAATAACAAATTTTAATAAAAATATGTCCGATTATTCTTTCATTTCCGCCAAAGTATACATGTAGGTTGCTAGACATTGATATGCTTGTTGCTGTTGCTTTGATAGTGGTTAATCAATTTAATTTCATATGATAAATATCAATGTTGCAAATTGCCTGATGTCGTGGTAAACATCACTCCTCGCAAAGTTCCCTCCTGCAGACTTTTCAACCTGAAGAAAGTAAACTGTGAGCAGTTTTCCATAGATCTGGATACATATCTTCAGAACCTCCCTGCACTCCCTACTCATTACGACACATTTTTAGAGCTGCTGAGGAAATCATCAAGGAAGATTATTCCACATGGATGCCATACAAGCTATACTCAGGGCCAGCAGAAACACCAGATTTGGATCCTTGGGAAAGACTCTACAAAGTCCCAATCTACATGTAGGTCCCAAGTTACCGCCGGCCAAGTGGCCAGCCAGCTCCTAGTGAACAGCAAAGGTAACCCAGTCACACCGCAGGTCCCTATGCTGATGAGCAAAAAGGCCAGATTCATCCAAATCATCTTGTGGCTGAATCCACCTCCTTGCAAAATCTCGTGATTCGTGAGATTTTCTTTCTCTAAAAATTTACATGTTCTAACCTGAAGTTAAATGAAATATTATTGCCCCATCAGATAGAGTAAAAGTTACTCTTTATATTGGTCATTTATTTTGTATACAATATTTTGTTAAATAAGTGAATTTCTGGCCTGAAAGTTTGCCTCAAAACTGAATTTTCTTCCTCTGTTTTCTTTTGCAAATTGTGCAAACTTTTTATTTTGAGCCTCAATGATATCTATATCACCATAAAGCTGAACTTCTGTACTTTCTCACAATGCCACTCTTGATATGCGGCACCTTTTAATCGGGTCAAGATCACACTTTTCCCACCAAGGTACAAAACGAGATTTCTGAAATTTTGTACTTGCATGAAATCCAGAGTCCTGATTGGCTGGATAAGGTTCACAGAACAACAGGCGCGGGGTATTTGAGGAGATTACCACATGGGAAGTGTGACCTTCCCACGAACCCAGGCACTGGAACAGTTGGAATTTGCCAACGGTTTGCCAATGGGTGGTCTCTTTGACCAATCAGAGTGCAGTATTCTTGTTTTCAAACTGCTTTATGTACTTGGCAAATGAAAAGTGTGATCTTGACCCGATTAAACCAATTCTTATGTTGAAACCTATATCATTTCAAAGCATACATATTCAGCTTTATCATGATATAAAAATCGTTTGGGCTCAAACATAAATAAAGTGTGAAAATAGCAGCTTTTGTCAGGTGAAAATATTTATTTTGTAGCATATTTTAGATCAAAATTTTAACCTATATTACAAAATCTTTTAATAAATCCAAACACATGAACTATAAGAATGATTCTTCTTCTTTACAACGGTACCAAATTCATGAAATTCGATGCACAATTAGAGCAGCAATGACCGAATGAAAAGAGGTGTTTTGGTCCGCATCAAGCTCATTAAATATGCAAAACAACTCAAGTCATGAATATCACTTGGATGAAAGAAGCCACTTTCTTGGGACCTGCAGTCTGACTGTAACCCGCGAAGTTCCAACCTCAAAGTTTGGGAATAGCCTGCCAAGAGTCATCTGAATTCACAAGAACTTTCAGCATGAACGACTTGTGCAATGCTATCAAAGCAATGAAGATCAGCAAGGCAGCTGGATTGGACGATGTCCTCGATCTGTGAACAGATGAAACATCTTGGACCTGTTGCACTCCAACGGCGGCTTGACATGCTAAACTACTGTCTTGAGTGAAAGCACAATGCCAAACTTATGGAGGGAATCAAGGGTATATAATTGCCTTACTCAAGCCAGGCAAAACACCAGCCAGCCCAAAGAGCTACAGGCCAATATCTCTGCTTTGTCATCCAAGATCTTTGAAAGCTAGGCTCCTACTCCACCACATTGCTCCCTTGGTGGATGAGCTCCTCATTCCAGAACAAGCAGGATTTAGGCCTGGAAAGTCTTGTACTAGTTAACTGCTGAATCTGACACAGTACATTGAAGATTGCTTCGAGGAAGGGTTGATAAAAAGAGCAGCCTTTGTTGACCTCATTGAAGCTTATGACACAATCATTGAATACTCACAAAGAAAGTCTGTGAGATGACAAAGGACCTTAGCCTGACACAGACGATTCAGAACATGCTCTCAAATCAACGGTTTTGTGAATCTCAGTGGTTCCAGTAGCAGATGGCTGACACACAAAAGGTCTCCCACAAGGAAGCATCATCGTCCTACTCTTTATCATCTACACAAATGACCAACCAATCCACCAACTAATGAGAGCTACCTGTCCGCTGATGACATTTGCATTGCTTCACACAAACAGTCCTTTGAAGAGATGAAAAAGCACTCAGCGATGCTCTGGTAGGCCTGACTCCTTACTACGCTGCAAATCATCTCTGGGCAAATCCAGAGAAAACCCAACTCAGTGCTTTCCACCTAAAAAACAGAGATGCAGACTAGTAACTAAGGGTCAGATGGTATAGAAAATGGTTGGAACACACCAGTAAGCCAATCTACCTTGACGTCACCCTAGACAGTTCCCTTACCTACAAAGAACATGTTGCCAAGACAAAGGCTAAAGTTGGAGCAAGGAACAGCATCCTGAAGAAGCTTTCCAACACAAAATGGGAACAGGTGCAAAACCATCCGTGCGACAGCTCCTGCTCTTTGCTACTTGACTGCTGAGTATGCAGTCCTCATCCGTTTTAGGTCATCACATGCTGCCACGATTGATACAGCCCTGAATGCTGATTGCAGAGCAATTACAGGCTGCGACAAAAACAAGAGCAGATGATCTCTAGCTACAGTGTGGTATTGCTCATCCACACATCAGAAGAGAGGTATCAGCACAGGTGGAAAAAACAAGCAAGAAGATAACCATCTTCATCCACTCTTTTAAGTATGAACCTGCCCAAAACAGACTCAAATGAAGATGTAGCTTCCTTCACTTGACTGAATCCCTTGATGGCTCTGCTCATAATCAAAGGGTCACCCTATTGTCCAACCACCTACAGTCTGTGGTCAACGCTCAATCTCTCCAATGGACCTAGCGAATCGCTTCCCAGGTTCAAGTGAGGAATGTGTAGTGTAAAGATTTTTTGACCATTTGTGCTCTAATAAATTTTATAACGAAAAAGTAGCCAGTATGCCAATTTTTCCAATGGTTTGTAAAATTTGGGAGAATTCAGCTAGAGACAATTTTTAGAATATTTTTGGCAATTTGGCCTAGAAATCTGACAGAAATAATGATTTAGGGGTAAAGTTTTTAAGAACTTGACATGTGACAACTATTTGCTGAATTGAATTACCCCCAACTTCAAACTCCTAGGTGGCTGCCAATTTAAGGGTTACAAATGATTCCATTTTGATAGAGAGTTGTTCAAAATATTTATTTGGGGGTTTTAGAGTCAAGAAATCAAAATTGGGGCCCTGTTGTACAAAGAGTTGCGATTGATCCGATCAATCGCAACTATGGAAAGCCAGCAAAATCAGCATATGAAATGCATGTTTGTTTAAAAAGATTTCTAGATATGAATGTATATCCGTAAAGTCATTAATTTCATAACAATTTTGTGTAATTTCCTTTGTTTACACAGGACATTGTGCAAATTTTTCATAGAAAAAATTATGACACTGATGAATTTCCATAGAGTTACGATTGATCGGATCAATCGTAACTCTTTGTACAACAGGGCTCATTTACATTTGACACACTGACCTTGCCTTTAAAACGAATGGCGGTCGGTAGTAATTAAAAATGGGTGATGGGTTTGAATATGGCGTTCCTCATGGTTTTGTACTGGGACCTATACTTTTTTTCTGTGTATTTATTACCACTTGGGGACACTTTGAGGCAAAATAATGTTGAATTTGATTTCTTTAGTTCCCAAATCTCCAACTAGTTTTCACAATTCTATTGTATTCAGGAAATTAATGTATTAATGATAAGAAATAAAGTTAAGCCTACTCTTGAATGAACAAAAAGTCCTAGACATAGACACTATTTACCTGCCCATGTTCATTTGTTAATTGGTAATTCTGAACCTGCTGAATCTGTTAGAATTCTAGGTGTTGAACTTAATTCGTCATTAACGAGTAAGCAAGTAAATTCGCTTTGTAAAACCCAAAACTCCCATTTATACAAACATGGAGCTACCATGATACAATATAATGGCCGGAAAGATATTGACGTATGATGCTTGCCATCATGCTGTTCAATCACTGGGGTTCAGGCGCCTAGATATAGTCAAAACAGCACATTCAGAATCGAGCAGTCGGTACCTACAACAGCCAGAAAGTATGATCATGTTTCCTTTGTTCAAAGAGCTTCACTTGCTACTGGTCAAAAACAGAATCATAGAAAAATTGCTTTGTTTACTTGTCGATTAATAACTTGACACCACAATACATTTCATGCTGGGTTTTTTCCATACCCTTTTCTATCCCTAACTTGGGTAAACGGTGGACAAGTTTCACTGGTCCCAGTATTCAAAATCAGTTCATGTCCTTCTGTACAATTATTTTTTTAATTTTATGTATAACACCCACTTTATATATTGTAAGCACTTGAAGAGTAGAATTATTCATTTTTATAATAAATGAAATAATATAGCCTAGGATTTGTATAGTGCTCCTATATTACCCTGGCTAAGCTAGTCTACCGCATCCGGTGCTCACAACTTCCTTCAAGTATCCATTTACCTCACCTGGGTTGCAGTACACAATATGGATAATTTTCTTGCTTTTAAAGGAAAACACACCCCGGCTGGGAATCGAACCCATGTCCCTCAGATTGAAAGAAAGAGGCTTAACCACTAGACCACGACGCCCCCACAATGTTAAGCTATATTGGAAAGTGCTTTGAGCATGTTTACATGAAGAACTTGCTATAAATGTTAAAATGTATGTATTTATTTTAAAGGACAAGTCCACCCCAACACAAAATTAAGTTTAATAAAAAGAGAAAAATCCAACAAACACAACACTGAAAATTTCATCAAAATCGGATGTAAAACATGAAAGTTATATATTATATTTTCGCTTAATTTCACAGATACTGGCATTTTCTGGTCGGTATGCAAATGAGAAGACTGATGATGTCATCCACTCACTATGTCTTTTGCATTTTATTATGTGAAATATGAATTTTTCCTATTTTCTCCTCATTCTCATGTCTAATACAAAGTTTTATTCCTCCATGAACACATGTAATTAGCATTGTTTAATACTATATGGTTCAGTCAAGTTGGCCCTTATTGTCAAATCTGTATAAAATGAAATATTGTATAATCAAAACAATAAAAAACAAAAGAAATAGTGAGGGACATCATCGACTGTCTCATTTGCGTATTACTGAGTTGTGCATATCACTGTTATGTGAAAAATAAGCAAAATTTAAAATGCCACAACTTTCTTCTTTTACACATGAAATTTTCAGCGTTATGCTAGTATGATTTTTCTTTATTTATTCAAATCAACATTTATCGGGGTTGGACTTGACCTTTAATAGAGAGCTGTTAAAGATAATAATTATAACTCTAAAGTTTATTTGGCAAATTGACATAATCCTGGCCTTCTATTAGATACAACTGACCTTTTGAGGATACAAGGTAAAATTCTTCCATGTTTTAATGTAGACTCAATGTGGGACTTTCATGAAAAACCCATTCATTTAATAAAAGAATCCTGAGGAGTTTTTTTTACCTCAAAAGACCCTTAACCTTCACCTTGTGACATGATATATGATTAACTTGAAAATTAATAAACCTATTAGGTTTATTAATTACTTACTTAGTAAGTAAAGTTTTTGATGTTGATACCACAGTACAGTCAAAGTTCATTGACTAGAACTTTAACCTGAAACTCCTGCACAATGATCAGTGATAGTTGAATACCTATATGCACTCTCAAAGTTTTGCCTTTTCAGAAACTTGATGAGATTCAATGATGATAATACAACATGGCCAAATCTTGGCGATCGTAAAAGACCTAAGACCTTGATCATCTGACCTAAAACTTGAACTTTATGATTAATGATAATGATTATGTCGATTGGACTTTATTATTAATTGAAAATGGACCGAGGGAGTATTTTTACATTAACAAGCATATGGATGTTGAGCACCCTAACATTAGGGGAAATGAAAGGAAAATCAGAAGTTTTTATCAACTTTGTAATTTTTTGAGAAAAATCAGCTGTTACCATGGCAATGGGGGGTTGCAACATTCATATTTATATTAAAAGCAAGTTTTTCCAAGGCAACAGTAATTATTTTCTTTCAAATGAACTCATGCAGACCACTTACCGTATGTTTTGTTCAATATTAAACGAATGGTTCAAAATTTACTCAAGTAGATTGTGATTTTTATGGTATTTTCCATTATTATTTCCCCTTGTTATTCGGTTGCCATGGCAATGGCTTAAGATGGTATTTATACATTTAGCAACAAGCATATATAGATATAGCATCTTGTAATTAGAGGAAATGAAAGAAAATTCATATTCTGTAATATTTTCTATCAAATGGATACTTTTCTGAGAAAAATAAGCTGTTACCATGGCAACGGCCAATTTGCAATATTCCTATTTATCTTTAAATTCAAACATTGTCAAGGCAACATCAATTCCTATCATTCCAATAAACTCCTGCAGAATACTTACTATAGTTTTTGTTCTAAATGATTGGGAAAAAACCAAATGCATGTAGATTAGGTCGCTTTTATTGTATTTCTCGCCATTATCTTTTTTACCATGTTATTCCTTTTTTACCAAATAAGGTATTATTTGGTTGCCATGGCAATGTAATGAGAGTGTATTTATACATTTAGCAAAAATCACTCCTATGTTTAACACCGTAAACGCATGGAAAATGAAACAAAAAAAAACCAACATATTCTACAACTATAAATTAAATTTTTTACTTTTTTGGAAGAAAAACGAGCCGTAACCATGGCAACGGGCCAGTTGAAACAATTTTGATGATCTTAAATATTTCTGAATTTCATTTGTATTTAATCGGAACCTTGATTTCAATCTATTTGCTAATTTTTATCATGTTTATCTACCATTTACAGGGGTACACATGCTATTTTTGAGAAATTAATCCGTTGCCATGGCAACGGTCAAAGACGGCTTTTATAAATTTGGCAACAAGCAGATTCATGTTCAGCACCCTCAAAATAGGGGAAATAGCACAAAAAATCAGATTCTACAGAAAATTTTTGGTAACCTTTAATATTATGACGAGGAGCTGTGTACTATTATGTCCAAGTTTCATGAACTAGGTCCATATATTTTCTAAGTTATGATGACATTTCAAAAACTTAACCTCAGGTTAAGATTTCGATTCCTCGTGGAATCCTCCAACATGGTCTAAGTTCATTGACCCTAAATGACCTTTGACCTTGGTCATGTGACATGAAACTCTAATAGGATGTTCAGTAATACTTGATTAACCTTATGGCCAAGTTTTATTAACTAGGTCCATATATTTTCTAAGTTATGATGTCATTTCAAAAACTTAACCTCAGGTTAAGATTTGATGTTGACGCCGCCGCCACCGCCGCCGTCGGAAAAGCGGCGCCTATAGTCTCACTTTGCTTCGCAGGTGAGACAAAATTGATTGTGATTTTTTGCATGGTCAGCCCCCCACCCACTTTGAAAACCGTTACGCGGTCCCTGCTAAGTAGGCGATTGAATTGATTCTTTGAAAACATGAACAAATGAAGCACACAGTAGCAACTAGCATCATTCAAATAAGTGGAATGCCCATTCTCACAGTCTCGCCTACACAGAGCTGCCAACCTGAACAAGAACATTTCAGTATTTTTAAAGCTGAAATCAATTGGTGAGGAAATCAGTATTTTCGAAGAAATACCATAGGACAACACATAAGACTGAAACTTGAGAAATCAGTATTTTGCATCAAACCATCAGTATTCTTCTCATTTTTCAGTACTAAATACAGAAAATCAGTACTACTTGGCAGCTCTGCCTACAGAGGGAGATAAATAGTTGGATTGTTATACTTTGGGACATTAAAATATCTCGAACCAGAAAGTAAAAATGAAATATCTATCTGCGGCCTTCGTTTACTTACAGGCTTTGAATAACCAAATATTTCATGTAACAAGTGGAATGCCTCTGGCAATCTCACCTGCATCACGCAATTCAATATTGCAGCAGTGCTGACTTTGAAAACTACTATAAAATAATTATTCACAAAAAACACCATTCATATAATGATACAATACTATGTTCATTGATATTCGACCTTCATAATGTGACCTAAAACTTGTCAGTGATACTTGATTACCCTATATCCCATTTTATACACTATATCTATAAACTTTGAAAGTTATGACAGCAATCTAATAATTACCTCTAAAATGGCCAAAGTTCAAAGACCTTAAATGACCTTCGACTTTGGTCATGTGACCTGAAACTTGCATGAGATTATCATGAGATTATGAACTACACCAATATACTTACAGAGTTATGACGGTAATTCGACAAACATCCCCAACATGGCCAATGTCCATTGACCTTTGACCTTGGTCATGTGACCTGAAACTCGCACAAGATGTTCAGTAATACTTGGTTACTCTTATGTCCACGTTTTATGAACTAGACCAATACACTTACATGTACAGAGGTATGATGGTAATTCAACAAATACCCCAACATGGCCAAAGTTCATTGACCTTACATGACCTTTGACCTTGATCATGTGACCTGAAACCCACACAGGATGTTCAGTGATACTTGATTACTCTTATGTCCAACACTCTCACCAGGTTCATTCTGACGCTTGGCGGTGCGAAGCGACGCAAACCGCGCAGCGGTCTGGGTACGTGCAAATAACGCACGGCGGAGGGTTCGGGAGATGCAAGTACACTCCTCGAACCTGCCTATCAAAATGGGCTCAAAATGTTGGTCCAACGACTGTTGTACGATCTCCTCGTTAATCATATGCAAGTACAATCGCCCACTTACACTCGTTTGGAATAAAAAGGTCCAATCATGATTTTTACCAGCACAGGCATAGATGAAACATTGAAACTGAAAGTATTCACATTGGCATCTGCCCTTTCATCAAGTTTTTGAAAACTTGGAAAAAGAGGTATCTGCACATTGTCTTCAACATCACTTAATTTGCTGTGTGGCACAAATTGTACAAATAGGATATCAATGTAAAGCCGATGAGTTTCTCTTTTACATCCTTGCAGAAAAATTTCACAAAAATCTTCTTCTTCTTCCAGGTGTAGTACAGACCTCTGGGTAGAGTATTTTCATACTTTGTGCAGTGCTGAAAAACTAGTGTGCCAAACCTCAGTAATATGCTTGTAGAGGTTAAAGGTGTATGTACATATTAGGTAAAAGTGCTCCTTGTGCAAGTAAAAACTAACTCCTTTACCATCTAAGCCTGGCACAGCATTATCCTTAGTCTTACACTGTTCCAGAGAAGCAGATGTTACACTGGCAGGGAGCTGGTTCCAATGGCGTACAACACTAGGAAAGAAGAAGTTCTGGGCATAATCGTGATATAGTCCCCAAATCCAAAAGTGGGGATTATTAGATTCACACCTACTAGAACGCATGAAAATCACTTCCTTTCTCCAGAACACAGTCCCCAACTCTCGCACAACAATGTGGCAGGATGATAACACACACAAATGAAACACACAGTATATAAACACTAGGGTTCTCTCCCTAATATATACTCGTGATACAGTCCCCACTCAATGGGAAATCAAGTTCGATTTTCACGGCGGTGGGGACAGTTTAAACAGTATAGTATACTCGTGATCCAGTCCCCACGCTATGGGATACACAGTTCGCTTTGTACGCAGTGGGGACGGTTCCAACAGTATAGCTATACTCGTGATACCATCCCCACGCTGTGGGATACACAGTTCGCTTTGTACGCAGTGGGGATAGCTCCAACAGTATATATACTCGTGATACCGTCCCCCCACAACATCAAAGCGTGCTCGTTCAACAAGAGGATGGGGACAGTTTCCCGCGATGCAACGTGACAAGGATAAAACAGATTTGGGTATGGTTGCGGAAGTTGGGGGAGGGATGGGGTGGGGGGGCGGGCGGGGGAGGGGGGGAGGACTTCAGCCCCTTCCTTTTTCCAAACATAAACGTAAAAATATGACCATAAGATTGTGATTTACTGTGCATCTTCAGTTTCCAATGTAATGCACTTTACCCATGAATGTGATAATTTTTGATCGCCCACAAATGCCTTCATATGAAGCACAAAAGTGCAAAGTCTTTTTCCAGACCCGGTTAATTAAAAAAATTGTGATATAAGTTCAAAGTCTTTTTTCCAGACCCGTTTGTTTTAAAAAATTGTGATATAAGTTCAAAGTCTTTTTTTTCAAGACCAGAGTAAAAAAGTAACAAAGGCCCACATGGAAATATAGCGTAGTCTTTCACCCAGACCCAGATCTTTGAAATAAAAATGAATACTACTACTAATGAATTAATAATAATAATAAAAAAATATTTATGTCGAACAACATGGACATATAGTGTAGTCTTTCCTCCAGACCTAGTTGAAAAAAAATTGTTAAAAACACAAGACATAAACCTCGCAATCTTATCAACATTGAATAGCACGGAAATATGTTGTAGTCTTTGCTCCAGACACAGTTATTTCAAAATAGGAAATCATGGGAAACAAGTTTTAAGATTAAAGTTATGCTTAATTTGTATTCTTAAGAGAACTGGGTGTGGGGTTAAGACAAGACTCTTTAATTTTTATTCCACTGGAATATCATTATGGTATCTTAGTTTGGACAGATTTTTGAAACAACCGGGTCTGGAAAAAAGACTTTGGACTTGTATTATAATTTTTAATTAACCGGGTCTGGAAAAAGACTTTGCACTTTTGTGCTTCATATGAAGGCATTTGTGGGCGATCAAAAATTATTACATTCATGGGTAAAGTGCATTACATTGGAAACTGAAGATGCACAGTAAATCACAATCTTATGGTCATATTTTTACGTTTATGTTTGGAAAAAGGAAGGGGCTGAAGTCCTCCCCCCCTCCCCCGCCCACCCCTCCCCCAACTTCCGCAACCATACCCAAATGTGTTTTATCCTTGTCACGTTGCATCGGGAAACTGTCCCCATCCTCTTGTTGAACGAGCACGCTTTGATGTTGTGGGGGGACGGTATCACGAGTATATATACTGTTGGAGCTATCCCCACTGCGTACAAAGCGAACTGTGTATCCCATAGCGTGGGGACTGGATCACGAGTATAGTATACTGTTGGAACCGTCCCCACCGCCGTGAAAATCGAACTTGATTTCCCATTGAGTGGGGACTGTATCACGAGTATATAATAGGGAGAGAACCCTAGTGTTTATATACTGTGTGTTTCATTTGTGTGTGTGTGTTATCATTTTGCCACTTTGTTGTGCGAGAGTTGGGGACTGTGTTCTGGAGAAAGGAAGTGATTTTCATGCGTTCTGGTAGGTGTGAATCTAATAATCCCCACTTTTGGATTTGGGGACTATATCACGATTATGCCGTCATCACAACTTAAAAGGTAAACGAAGGATTAGATCTAACTTTTATTGATTTTTAAGTCAAAAAGTAACATCTGAAGTTCTAAGCGCTAGCGCAAACGTAGAATCGAGCAGGTGGGACAACACAAATGCAAAAGACAAAAACGGATTGCTGCGATGTCGAGGCTCTAGACGAACTTCAATACAATACACTTGACTCGACAGGTGAAGGACTTTCAGGCTAAAAATAAATGTTTTTCGAAATGCGATTATTACATTCATTATCAAACAAAAAATGTGCTTAACAATTTTTTTTAAAGATTACCTTGTCTTTTCTCCAGTTCAGAATGGTAATTTGTTTAGCGAAATATTCTGGTTGTGAGGAGACAAATAAAAAACGCAATAAAAACGCGCATAATGGTGCGGTACGCGGTACATCCGTATCTCGGAAGAATGGTCCTAGGACGTTCCTACGTATCGCTCATCTCGTCAGGCCCATGATATCTCTATGGTAAAAAGACCTCTTAATTTCATGAGCATAATTACAACAGGAAGGCTAAAGATATTTATTCGACCCAACCCATTCAAAAAAATTTCAATTTGATATTGCTGATTGACAAAAGTGTATGAATATGAAAATCTAATGCTATTATAGAAATGGTAACTTCCATTGTCCAAAATGGAAAGATATATCAATGATTTTGAAACTATATTTTTTGACTGGTGGAAGAATTAGGGCTATATTACCGTTTCATTTGATAAGTCTGATCCCATCATAATCGTCATAAATGGCGATTTATTTTGAAAATGAGCTGGCTATGATACCCCTTGCTGGTCAGATATATATCTTATCCAATGGTAGTAAACATTCGACTCTAATTTCACATTTATTTTTTAGGATTTTAACACACAAGTCTATAGGGAATGTTTTACGCACATGACACTTGTATGCATTCTCACGTAATACGTGTGGATAACAATCGGCATCACATGGACCATACTTCATAATGCCTAGATATTATTGTTTAGCAATGGCCATACAAGTTCACAGGCCTACCTCAGGTGATGGTAGGTGTGGCTGAGGGAATTGGCCAAAATTGGGCAAAATTAGTATTTTCCAAAATTGCCCCCGAACCCCCCCCCCCCCCAAAGCAGCCGTCTTCGCTCCAAGGGGTCTTCTAGCATCCAGGTGAACAGGTGAATATACAGAAAATTTTGTTAACCGTTTGCTTTTGCTCACTCATGCGTGAATGAGGAATAATCCAAGTAATATCGGATGAAAGAGGAGGTTCTAAGCTTTACATTCGTATGTCATTTGTCTATTTTATTTATGATTAAGTTATGATAAATCATCGCTAAATCTTGGTTTTGTTTTTTTGTGGGATGCACTGTATATCTGGATATTTTTTTAGCCATTTTGGTCTATTTTCTTTTTCAGGCTGTGCCTATAATTTTGTAATAAATAATATTTGTCTTTCCTTCTTATTCTCCTCCCTTCTTCATCCCCCATCACCACCTTCACTCTCTCCCCGTCAAATTTCATTTCTCGTATATATTTCTATATACTTATTGGCTTGTTTTTCTTTCCTTTTCTCTTCTTTTATTTTTATCCTTTCTTTTATCCTGTTTTTGGGTAATTTTATATCACTGAAATTTTGTATCTTTAATGTTCTTTGTAGATATTGTTTTTTAATGTACTCTCAAATTGCTTGTTTAAATATATATTATTCAAATGCTGTTATGTAAAGTGTTCTAATGTATTTTTAATGGACTCCAATACCCAGCATTGGTTGTTCAGTAAATAAATCAACTTTCAAACTTTCAAGCCTTTACAGTCCCCCAAAGTATGATCTTCTCTCTCTCTCCTTCTTCTACCCTTCTATTAGACTAATAAACAATGTCAAACATAAGCTTTATAATATTGATGTAGATTTATTAATACTATCATAAAGAATACATGTTATTTATTACATATAATGTCAGAAACTCGTCATTTGATCTTTGTCTAGAGAAAATACAAACATGAATGGCTGTATCAACACTCGTACCTTCAAGATACAAATAACATTCAATAAATTCTTCTCTTTCTCATCTCTGCTGTTGACATATAAGTGACCTAAAAAATGACATAATCATAGCTAAAAGGTCATCACAAAAGACATAGTCTGCATGAATAAAACAGAGTAAAATACTGATCTTGCTTATAAAATAAAATCTGTAAATGAGGAGGGTCGACTACATATTCCCACTACAAATAAATAGATGAGATATACAACAAAAGGGAATCGGGCTATAGGAAAGGGAAGATATTAAATATGTACACACATCCATCACTCTATCATCAGGTAGGTTGGACTTTAAATTCACATTCACTATAAATAACATAACAAGTCTATACCCACTCAAATTAATATTATATCATCTCTTTCATGCTCTCTCTCTCTGTCTCTCTTATCGTTCAATTTTCTAAAACCCTCTCCTCTCAAAATGTTAACGCTATTATGTTTTACGTATTTACATAGATTGCTTTAAATTGAATTGTTTACACTTTGAAAGCACAGAGTAGAAAACATTTTGCAAGAAAATATACTCAAAAGCGCTTAGAAAACAACAAATTACAAATCTGGAAGTAGCATTTTATTATACAGTTGGGAAGATTACATTCAAATTTAAATAAATTAATTTATAATGTATTTGATAAGGAACATCAGATGACTAATACCACCCCACAAGGATAGAAAAGGTGATTAGAATATGCTAAAATTGATATTTCTTCCAAAGTAATCTGATGCAGTTTGGACCCATGGCTTGATTATACTAACATTTAGAAATTATGTATCAGAACTGAATGTGTGAAGTAACAGATTCGTTAAAACAGAAAGTCTGTCATTTTTAATGAAAAGCAATGAATGATGACTCGAAATAATGTATAATTAATAGTAATGTATACAAATGGAAAAACATACAAAACTTATACAGCTAGTATACTTTATCTGGAAGAAAAGATGTACATTATTTGCTTTATTAATAAAGGTCTAACTAATAATACATTCATCCATTTCACACCTAATAAGGTGACTGTTCTATCAAACTCTTATCCATCACAGACAATAAAAATCTCTATGTTAACATATAAAAATTAGCACAACATGAAATAAAAGAAAGTAGGACGATATTCAACAAAGAATGATATGAAATCCCTACATCATGGGAATTTTTTTTCTTCAAAGCAAAAAAAAAATATTTGGTTGAATAAAATGATATAAAAATCTTTTTTGAAGAAAATATTAACTGATTAATCTACACCTAGATCTTCAAAAGTGTCAAAAAATGGAATAACATTTTGGAATATATCTCATAACTTGTTTGGTCACAAAAACAACATGCTTATCTTAGCTGTTACATTGTTTTGTCTAGATAATAATTATTCCTTGATGAAGAAACTATGTTAAAAAAAGAGGAAAATATCTATATTGATTTCTTTTGTTCTTAGCACTAAAATCAACATAAAAATACAACAGTAGATTGACATCAGCAAATGTAATTCTGAAATAAGTAAAATACCTTTGAATATGCCACAAAGTTTATAAAGTAAAAGTACAACATATTAAAAAATAAAAAATATGCAACTTTTTAAAAAAGAAGTTAAAACTGAATTACATCATTCGTACAGTAAGATAAGTTTGGTGGGTTGCAAAAACATACTCTCTTTTCAAAATACAATGTAATGCACGCAAAATTCATATTCTACACTTCACAAAACCATGCAGCATGGTTGTATACATACATGAAGCTCTTTACAAGAATCAATGGTCTGCAAAGACACTCTACAAATACATGCAATAAATAAATATGATTAGTAAGAGCTGCTCGGGCATTTATTTGATATCATTAAGGCGAGTTCTCTGCCTGGAAATCGATTCGTTTATTGAGGAATATGTTGTGTATTAATGGGCAAGACACAGTGAGATTGAGGTATTGGGGGAATCTATTACACTGGTTAAACAGTGATATTATTAATATGTACACTCGTCTTCAAGTCAACAAGATAAGAGCACACTTTACCATCGTTAAACAGATTTGTTATGCAGATATTTCTGCTAAAAGGATGTTAATACAAATGGTACACATTCAATGTTCATATACAATGCATAACTAGCCATGGTTCCATAAGAAACTAAACCACAAAGATGACATATTGGTCCTTGAAGTAGAAAGCGTAAGCAAGCAATGTTTTATTCTAGTTTATCGGTATATTTATTGTCAAAAAATCTTTAAATATATTGTACAACAAAAAAAATATATTAAAATGTGGAGGATTTATTAACAAAATATATACAGCAAATAAGTTTACAAGGTTACTAAAAAATATTGTAACAAAATCTACATAAAATGAATTATATCAGAAATGACAAAACTATCATCTTCCTTTATACGAAAGTGTGATGAGATTTAACAAATATGAATTAAAGGGAAAACAAGGAAGTTTGGAGAGTTAGAAAAGTTTAAATTGACATAGTAATTGTCTTCAATCCTGATAATTGATAGAAAAATAATATCGATTGTGGATATATACGTAAAAAAAATCTAACAGAGAAGATATGAATCTAGTCACTACAAAAGGACTGGCCAACTAAAGTGAATTCATTACAAGAGCAGTGAAGTAGTACCTCCAGAGGGAGGAGGGGGATTTAAATATTTTGGTATACACATATGCACATCAAAACAGATATTTATTGATGTGAATCATGAAATACACAATCAGTATAAACATGTGAATATGTCTGGATATTTTCAAGGATATTCAGCCCAAGTTGTACATGCCAGGGCAGACTGATACAAATCAATAGAAAATACAAGAATTCTGTGCCTTTTTTATTCCCACCCCAGGTAAACTGGTGACTATGTGTGAGTAAAAAAATGGGTGATCCTAAATTTTGGTTTATATAGGTTAGATTTATCTTGTTCAGGGAATAAAGTTAGGAACAAAAATGTTAAGAGTATCAAGAACTATGAATACGAGTGTGCGCACCAATATATCTGAATGCCCCCCATCCTTCCACTTGGGAGTGGTAACAAGACAATATAAAATCATATTTGTTACATATGATTTTGATATAACTTTGGCTTAATTAAGAGAACAAGAAATGATGAATATACCAGCTTCTATAAATGAATACTGCTGACTGAAATACTACATAAATAATTGATGATAGAAGCTATGGTCAAGATAAAGGTTTGAATGAATATATCATGGCAGACACATTAAAGAGCATTTCAGTAAAAATAAACCTCATGTATTAACGTCATTACACAGCCATCTTTTAGGTTCAACTCATTGTCTTGAATGTATTGGTGATCTGAAGCTTACATTCCTATATCCTCTAACGGAGAAAGCAATATCATGTTGCATAAGGTCTATAAGTTGGGTGACTAAATAACAGAATACTGTAACCTCTACAAGGGTACAGTTCTTAAGGCAGTCGGGAGTTTTGAAAGTGTTGGTTGATTGAGAGTTACTAGATAAAGAAAATGGATTAGGTATAGGAATCTTCTCTCTTATTGAAAGGCAGTTTAGACCATACACAGATTAGGTCTTTACTTGGAGATGAATCCTCAGAATATTTCAGAGGATGGAAGATGGGGTGCACCCAGGTTACCCTCCAAAGACCACTGCTGAACAAGAGTGGCATGATTCTAGACTTGTAGCACAGGTGCCTCAGAGCCAGACTTAAAGGATGCACAGATGACATCCAAGACACGATGAGAGGAAACCACATTGAGCATTTGATTTATCAAGTCTGGTGAGGGCGCTATTCAAGAAGGGGGCAAATTAAGATGGATAACCAACCAGACGTGTATAGCACAGGTAACCAACTGTTCCTTTGTGAAGACTGGGATTGGAAGTGTTGAACACCATCCATACTAAGATAGGTTGATGCTGGAGTTAGAGCAAGAGATTAATAAATACTAGTAACAAAGTCTGTTCTAAATTCAGCATGTTGACCCATTCGTCTAAGAGCTAGGAATTAATAATGGTAGATCCTCCCTTCAGTTTGGTTACTTCTTTTCTCCTTTCTGGAATAGAGGGAGGAAAATGAAATTAATTAAAGATAAATTAAAGTTGTGGTAACAATCTCAAAATGAGTTCACACAAAATCAAATAAAATGACCACCCAAGTGTTCATATGAATAAATAAAAAGAATATGCCCCAAATGGCTCAGGAAGAAAATGCGTATTTGCCGAGAAATTAGTAAAATAGGCACGACATTGCATTAAATGTCTGGGGTCTTTTAAAAGCAACATCAGTAAATTGTCCCACATATGCTTTTTTGTGTAAGTGTTTATCAGTTTTCAGCTAAGATTCCATGATTTCACAAAGTTGATTAAGGAAAACCTTTTAAATATTTGAGGATGACTGAATCACAAGGACTTGTTTCTTTCTCCTCATCTCAAAAATAATTCTTTGCAAACAAAAGAAGCATATAACTGATACAATTTAAGTTTCTTCAGATCTTGATTAACACAGGTTAGGTAAGTTTAAACAAATGCAAGAGTTCTTTGATATAAAAGAGTTGAATGAGGACAAATCACTCCATATTGAAAGAAAGCTGACATTATAAATGTTGTACCTATGTGAATAGGTATAAAGAAATTAGATCTATAAGAAGTTATATTTTTTTCACTTACTTTTGATTTGTGGAACATATGTGTTAAATCTGAAAGACTTCTTCGGTTTTTTGGTCGCGTGGCACCATCTGAAAGCAATATTATAAAACAAGACAAAACCAATTAATTTCTTAAGATTATGAAAATAGTTGGCATATACAGATACACAATAAAATTAATTTTCATCTATCAAACAATGTTCATGAATGCAATGTTTACCAACTCTGTTAGAAAATAGTAATATGTTCTCTCTAAAGGAATGACATAAAGTCATGAAACCTTGAGATTATTGATTTATTACAAAAGAAAGTGTTGAGAGATAATGATAAATAAGCCCCCAGAGCAATATGAAAACTGGAATAACATAACAATGAATGATGTACAATGTATTATATCCTACATAAATTAAATCATGTATGCTGATTGGTTTAAATAGCATCATGTGACCAAACATATTCTCACTACCCCCGGTATTTTGTGATGATGTTGAAAATGAAATGCCCACTTCTAGTACGCATTCCGCGCGCTGAGCGCGTGGCTTCAGGAAAAGTAGGTCAGCCCGCAACAGTTTATCTTGATTCAGATTAAAAAAGGATTTACTTTTTTTTAGCAATTTCAGTCTGACAGGCATTTAAAAAATGTTCCATAATTTTCAATCGTGGGGGTCACAAATTTGATCTCAAAAGTTGTACAAGGCTTGAGATTAAAACGTCAGCAATCAGCGGGATAAAAACTTTCTTGCAACAGATAGATTGTCAAAAAAAAAATGTTGAGGGAGGCTGAATCATGCCCCTCTAGTCTTGTTAGGGTTAAGACTCATATAAATCTCTATTGAGATAGTGGAATGGAGAGATAGATAAAAATGAAATGGACTTAAGTGTAAAGGAAAGGCAGTATATACCAGACTCTGGTGGAGTTGTGACAGAGCTCCGGCGAGGTTTCTCTCCAGCTCCTGATATGTCTTCCTTCTCCCCCATTGTCTTCTGTCTATCTCTTCCTCCTTCTTTCAAAGTATCTATCTCTTCTAGGGCAAACTCTAGCTCCAGCTCTCGTAATCTCAGATTCATCTGAATAAAAATACATGTTTAACATGTTAGTGACAGTCATTGATGTACAGGCGCTATTCTTCTTAATTCTTTTTTTTAAATTTTGGCTTTATATTAACTTAGTTAACAAGAAGTTAATCACATACCGGTAGTCCAATACCACATGGGCAAAACATAATTGCCCATTCGGTCTACTATCAATTTGGTCTACTATCAATTTGGTCTACTATCAATTTGGTCTACTATCAATTTGGTCTACTATCAATTCGGTCTACTATCAATTGGTTCTACTATCAATTTGGTCTACTATCAATTTGGTCTACTATCAATTTGGTCTACTATCGATTTGGTCTACTATCAATTTGGTCTACTATCAATTTGGTCTACTATCAATTTGGTCTACTATCAATTTGGTCTACTATCAATTTGGTCTACTATCAATTGGTCTGCTATCAATTCGGTCTACTATCAATTTGGTCTACTATCAATTTGGTCTACTATCGATTTGGTCTACTATCGATTTGGTCTACTATCAATTTGGTCTACTATCGATTTGGTCTACTATCAATTTGGTCTACTATCAATTTGGTCTACTATCAATTTGGTCTACTATCAATTTGGTCTACTATCAATTTGGTCTACTATCAATTTGGTCTACTATCAATTTGGTCT
Source organism: Lytechinus variegatus (assembly GCF_018143015.1). NCBI lineage: Eukaryota > Metazoa > Echinodermata > Echinoidea > Temnopleuroida > Toxopneustidae > Lytechinus > Lytechinus variegatus. The sequence goes on from NC_054749.1 coordinate 10,341,529, forward strand.
ACTATCAATTGGTCTACTATCAATTCGGTCTACTATCAATTTTGGTCTATTATCAATTTGGTCTACTATAAATTTGGGGAAAAATTTCCTGGTATTACATCGCAATTTGCTCTAATTTTTTGAAGACTAATACACAAAAATTATTTTGTGTAGCAGATTTTTATATAGGTCTGTGCAGAACTTAGTTGAGATCTTTTCTCTTATTACTAACAAGTGGAATGCCTCTGGCCGTCTCACCTGCATCACGCAGTTCAATATAGCAGCAGTGCTGACTTTGAATACTACTCTAACTCGCACAAGATGTTCAGTGATACATGGTTACTCTTATGTCCACTTTTTATGAACTAGACCAATAAACTAACAGAGATATGATGGTTATTCAACAGATATACCCAATTCGGCCAAAGTTCATTGACCTTTGACCTTGGTCATGTGACCTGAAACGCGCACAGGATGTTCAGTGATACTTGATTACTCCAATGTCCAAGTTTAATGAACTAGACCAATAAACTTTCAAAGTTATGATGGTAATTCAACAGATACCCCCGATTCGGCCAAAGTTCATTGACCTTTGACATTGGTCATGTGACCTGAAACGCGCACAGGATGTTCAGTGATACTTGATTACTCTAATGTCCAAGTTTAACGAACTAGACCAATAAACTTTCAAAGTTATGATGGTAATTCAACAGATACCCCCGATTCGGCCAAAGTTCATTGACCCTACATGACCTTTGACCTTAATCATGAGACCTGAAACTTGCACAAAATTTTCAGTGATGCTTGATTACTATTATTCTAAGTTTCATGAATCAGATCCATAAACTTTCAAAGTTATGATGGGAATTCAACAGATATCCCCAATTCGGCCAAAGTTCATTGACCCTAAATGACCTTTGACCTTGGTCATGTGACGTGAAACTCATGCAGGATGTTCAGTGATACTTGATTAACCTTATGTCCAAGTTTCATGAACTAGGTCCATATATTTTCTAAGTTATGATGACGTTTCAAAAACTTAACCTCAGGTTAAGATTTCGATGTTGAATCCTCCAACATGGTCTAAGTTCATTGACCCTAAATGACCTTTGACCTTGGTCATGTGACATGAAACTCTAATAGGATGTTCAGTAATACTTGATTAACCTTATGGCCAAGTTTTATTAACTAGGTCCATATACTTTCTAAGTTATGACGTCATTTCAAAAACTTAACCTCAGGTTAAGATTTGATGTTGACGCCGCCGCCGCCGTCGGAAAAGCGGCGCCTATAGTCTCACTTTGCTTCGCAGGTGAGACAAAAATGCTAATCAAATTTGGTAAGTAAACATATTTGTTCGGGCTGAATGGAAATAAGATAAAATGTTTAGTAGACAAACTGGTGCTAGATTAGACCATGAGGAATGAGATAGACCAATCTGCCCAATAAACCTTATCGCTTTCTTTGTTTCATATCAGATTATTTTTGTACGAAGCCTAACTCTAAGTTAATTTATACAGGTGATTCATAACATTGTATGGGTAAAACATTGTTAGTTCTGGTGTATTTTGCTGATGGCAGAGAGAAATTCTAGACATTCCCAGATCTGAAAGATATTGCATACTAAAGGTTTATTAAACTAAAAAAAAACTTTCACAATCTCATCTATTCATCAATTGGAATAGCCCAACCCACATTTTTTCCTTTTAACTTCTCTTGATAAACTGCTGAGCCATGATAATTTGGGAGCTTTAAAACTACTCCTGTAAACTAAAAAACAGAGAGAAATTATATAAAGAAAAATCCCACAGCTCATCAATTTCATAATACATGTATGCAAGCTGAGTCATTAAGGTCATGTCAAGCATTTGTGTAATATCCCATGAGATTGGCTAACTTATTGAACTATCATGCATTAAACATTGTTTATGTTTCAAAGTGATAAATAATCTTCTATGTACTTGCAATTCCTTATTCAGTTACATATATCTTTAATTTTTCAATTTGAAATCTCAGCCTACGCTATCTTGTATGTCTCACGATAATAATGGTTGACATACAATCCTCTCAAAATAAAATACACAAATTTTGCAGATAACAGTAATTTTGTGATTATTAACATACCTCTAGCACCTTCAATTTCCTCTCTTTTTCAGCATCTTGCCCTTCATCATCCTCATCATCATCATCATCCTCCATCTCTATTCTTTCAAGTTGCTCTCCAAGTGATGAGACTTTCCTTCTATTATCTACCTGGGCTTTCTGTAGCTTCTCATGGGCTTCCTTCTGTGAGCGTTGCATGGCACGCAGAGCTTTACTTAACATGGTATTCTCCTTACATTGTTCAGAGAACTTTGTAGATAGGATGACCCAGTCTCTGTTCATCTGTGTCACTACCTCTCTGTGTTAAATAACAAAGTATTCAGCAAATCATTACTAGCTGGACAAAATGGCCTAAATAAGGAAACTAGCACATCAATGATGTGGAGCTCATCCGGCATCTCGCAACGAAATTTAACACAATTTTAATATCAGCCCAGTTGACACTAGTGAATTATATTGGTGACATAAATTGAGGATATAGAATTGAAATTGATGAAGAAATAACATAGAAGCATTTTTTGTGATCTATGAATGAATTTGATATAAATTAAGCATAAATAACTTTCTAGTCAAAATTTCTTAACTCTGTGTAGAACCTTCGTAAACCTCATGTAGCTCTCAGATAGAACAGAAAAAATCAAAATCAATTAACAAATAAATAAGTTATTTTTGGGGAGTTTTGAAAATATATGAATAAATTAGCATATTTAATGAATTTCAAAATGCTGTGTTGAAATTTTGTATCACCACCTCAAGCTATCATATTAAAACAAACAAAATTGAAATTGATCAACAAATGAAGAAGAAAAAATATTTTTTGTGATTTATGAATAAATTTCTGAACTCTGGTTTGAATTAAACCATGGTCTAAAGTTATGATGGAGAGCCAACTGTAATGCAAAGCTACATAACAAAATAATTAACTTATCATCACTTTAGGCACAAAGCATTACCAATCATTGTTGAAATGATAGATAAAATAGTTTTTCAACATGAAAGAAGATCCCAATAAACTTATCTGAAACAATTGTTTGAAGAGTATAGCTTCTCATAATTTCAGTCCAGAATGGTTTTAGTTCAATAGGATTTGAGAATAAGGGCTATAATAATTAGCTCACCTATGCCTTTTCATGATGGTCTCAACATCTTTAGGATAAGATTCTTGTGATAAACGCTTCTCCTTTTCTAGCTCAGCTTCATATGCTGCCTTTAATACTGATATCGCTGAAAGGGACAAAACAACAATTCACAATTATTTCAAACAGATTTCAAAATAGCATTAAAATGATCACACTGTTTGATAAACACTCATCGGATAAAAATCCCCTGAATGAACATAAAATTACTTCATTCAGATTCAATTCATTATTTTTTCCCCTTTATTAGGAAAGGGGGATGTACATGTAGAAAGCTTCCAAATGAAGAGGAAAACGAAGGGTAGTTTGATTTAACTTCTGGTGTTTGCATTGGAGCTAAACTTGAGGTGATGTTGGATAGGTATCAGGATTAATATACTCTGTTCATTTATCAATAATGCAAACAGTCTTCTGAATGATAGAACAGCTTTAAGGATAATATTCCCTGCTCATTACAGCCATTCGGTGGATTTATATATCTCAAGTACCATAGATCACTCAACCAAGGTGCTCCCTACATGCATCAAAATGGATATACAAATTATCATGACTAATATTGTCTTTTTGACAAGTATGGTAACTTATTCTAGTTTTCCAAGCCCAGGAGGTACTGAGTCAATACTAGCTTATATTAGTATCTGACCCAGTCAATGCATGCAGTCTTGATGCCTTATGTATTCTGGCATGCCAATGCTCCAATCAGCACCAAGCCTGGTTCTTGGTCAATAGTCTATTTTGGAGCTCATTCGAGTAGACTGAAAAATACTCCAACATTTTAATTGAGATAAGAATTAGATCCTTTCAAGCTTTCATGCTCAGTATTCTATATACTAATTTGTAGGATAAGATTCAACCATGTTAAGATTCAACACACCATGGGAGCATTTCATCAAACAGTGATTTTCATTGACAATGATAATAAGCTACTGAAATCATTGCATTTCATTGGCTGAGAGCAGTGTAAAACTTGGCAAGTCTGGCCAAACAAAGTTTGAGTGAAGGATGATGAGAATATATACTCACCTGTGGTGACAGACTCATCTTCTTTCTCCTTTTCTAGTTTCCTCTCTGTTTCTCTATCCTCCATCTCTTTTCTATGCTTTCTCTCAATCTCCTCTACTATCTGGGCGTGGTTTCTCTGCTGGGCCTGGAGAAGCTCTTCATTCTGTTCTTCCTGTAATAGTAGCAGGTATAATCAGATCAATACAGTCATATATATACATCAATGACTACAAAGTAGTATAAAGAAATAATCTAAAGTATGAAAATGGTATGGATAAAAAGCAGCAAGTAGACTTCATGTGCTGAAAGCTAGATACTGTAGCTTTATATTGTATTTCCTTACATATAATCTATTGGCTTTAAAACTCTTGCCTGTTGGTACGGATAAACAATATGATTAATGGGGACTGTTAACAAAGAGATATGAGATAAGTTAAAAGTATAGTGCAAATGCAAACTCTTAACACACTTCATATCGATGGATTCATGTCGTACCCTGAGAATGATGTAATTGACACTGCACTTTAACTATGAACTTAGGTTTCACCATTTGTGAAACTGGCCCCAATATTGTGATATCTTTTTAATATTAGATTACACATTTATTGCACAGCTATAGAGAGGTGTTGGATTCATATCAATCAATATACAAGATATTTGCTGGGTATCCAAGACTAAATTGGTGTTTGATAAAGCTCTTTGTAATACACATGATTGATAGCTACCAATCTTGTGCAAACTAGTAACCTGAAATACTATTCAACCAATTAACTGTGGAAGTCTAATAGAAAATAGACTTAGAGACAATTTTTCTCAATATTACATAAATTTCCATTTAAAAAATGAGAATCATATTTTCAGAAAAAAAACCCACAGTAATGCTGTAATTTGGTTGCAAAACAGTCTTAATCACCTACATGCAGTGATCAGTAGCTTAGGGTGACCCTTTCTTGGTCTAAATAAAAAATCCCTATGTACAGATAGCTGACTTTAGAACTTATTCAATTTAATTGCATAGAAGAAATAAACTTACGTCTTTAATATTTAGCTAAAATATACATAGAGTGATGTATTAAATGATATGGCAAAAATCTAAGATTATGAGAATTTACTGGCAGTCTCATCATCCCTTATCAACCCCTTCAAATAATGTTCCAAATAAAAGTCAAATACAAAGCAATAAATATTAACCCACAAGAGGTACATGTATGCAGTTTTCATAAGATCTATAACAATCCTCGTTTCCTCCTCAAACAATTTCATTTAGACTATCAATAATTTTCTATGGATATAACATAATTCAAACTTGAGGATATTATCGTGAGTTTTACAAAAAGTTAACAATTCAAACTTTTAAACAGTGATTTTGTTGTATTGATCAAATTGCCAAAGAGTGTGTAATGATTAGCTTAAGTTAAAAAGCTCTTATTCAGGAACTGCATTGTATAATGCACTAGGTATGGTATCATATTTTCAGTACTTTCTTTTTCTTTCCAATCATATTCCATAGCACTTAGGAAAAAGAGAAACTGCAAAAGTGTCTCTTAAAAGAGACACTATGCTCAATACATTTGTTGAAAGGTGCATCATCAAAGTTGTCAACATGATTTTAGTTGAAATGACATCCAATGATATTAATGATTAGATGGAACATCATGACTAATATTTGAGAACCCTTCCAACCATACAAGCCAATGGTACATGATGCATAAATCATTCTTATCATATGCTAATTTCATTTAATAGGGTACAGACAATTGAAATAGTTAAAACTACCTGAAAATCATAAACTCCTGAGAATGAGAAATACATATTTTAACCAAAATGCATTGCTTAAAGTTTGATTGAAAAAATGTTTTTGTTGCATGCATATATTATGTTTAGTGACACAAAAATCTTGACTTGCAATGAAAATTCAGAACACTTCAATAATTTTACATCTGAATATTCTTGCTGCCATTTCTTGTGTTTACATATTTTTTTCTATTGTTTTGTTTCTATGAAGCCTTCTATACATATAAACCCCTCAAAAAAAGTTCTGCAACTTTGAGTGCTAATAAATTTCTTAGTGTGCCATCATCATACGTAAAAGTGGTATCATTGGAAAGTATGATTATTCCTCTTTACGATCATGCGTCATTTGTAATGCTAGTGTTATCATAAAATACACAGACATGATAAATATGCAGCAATGTAAAAAATGAAATGTTGCAAAATTCGTTGCCATGTCATGTTTGAGTTCTGCAACTCAAACTGCAAGATTGAGTGCTAATAATTTTCTTAATGTGCCATCATCATGTGTAAAAGTGATATCTTTAGAAAGCATGTTTATTCTTTACAATCATGTGTCATTTGTAATGCGAGTGTTATCATGAAATACACAGACATGACAATACGCAGCAATGTTAGAAATGAAATGTTGCAAAATGCTTTGTTTCCAGTAGCGAATTTCCAATTGTTTCGAGGATGGACCGAGTGCATTCACAGTCACCTGCATGGTGGAAATTCTATAGAAATGGAGACTCGTTTAATAGAAATCAATGCATTTTGCAACATTTCACTTCTGACTTTTCTCAATGTTCGGGTGACTGCATATTCCATGATTACATAATCACAGCAAATGGCATGTCATTGTAAAGAGGAATAATTCAGCTTTCCAATGATACCAGTTTCATTTTTTATACTTCATTAACCAAAAAGATATCATCTCCCAAAACTGAGTTGCAAAACTTTTTTTGAGGGGTTTATATACAGTGCGTATCAAAAAAAAGTTTACACTTTGAAAAAGCCCTGGGAATGAAAAAATATACAACATGTGGGTTATTTTTTCACATATAATTTTGGGTTTGGGTCTCATCTATCCAATGAAAGTAAAAGTTTTGTCAGGATGTTACACTTGTAAAGCTCGCAGAAATCTGTTTGCGCAGAAATGCTCATTTTCACGCTGTGTCAAGGGGGAAGGGCGAAATCAAACTTGCCCTGCGAAACATTTCTCATACATTTCCCTTGCAATTTTAGTCAACTGAAATAAAATGGACACATTCAAGCATTCTGTAACAATTTTGCCACCCAAATTGAAATTTCAACACTTAGTAAGCACATTTTTGTGCCAGCTGGATCTGAGGATATAACTGAATCTGAACAAAAGTTTATATCAGACATCTCCAGCATTTTTTTACGAAGTTTTTATAATTGAAAGTGGGTTTACGTTTCATTTTTCATTTAATACTTATTTCTCCACACATTTTCCAAGCTCGATACTGATTAACAAAATAAAAATAAAGCCTAAGCCATTCCATGTAAATCACAGCTCAGTGTAAAGCAAATATCGTCACGATGGCCTCGGTGTGTGGGGAGTGGGGTGGGGCGCAACGCACACTTTGAAGTGTTTGTGGGCAAGGAAACAAGTCAAAAAGGTTAAAAGATATCTTTAAATCAATTTTACTAGCTAAATTCCACTTTTTCTTCATGTTTAAGTTCTACTTTTATTCGCATAACTATTTCAAAGTTCTGCGCAAATCATTTTTCACTAACTTTTCAAAAGTAAGTGGTGCTCACTCAAGCGGAAATATTTTTTGACAGTTATATCTTCATTTGCTTTAATGGATCTGTACTAATATTAAAATGTGGAAAAATCTTCAGAATATTACAAATGTATAATTTTACAGGATTTTTTCAAAGTGTAAACTTTTTTTTGATACGCACTGTATATATCAAAATTAAAGCATCAGACGCTAGTTTTTAAACACTCGATTATATTTGCATTATAAATTCAATTGACATACATTCAGCATTTTTTTATTCTTTACTTTGGTTAAATACAATGTTTTTACACATGCTATTAGAATTTTTAAAATATACAAAATAGTGTGAAAGGTTATGATAAATTTTACATCTTCTGTCTAACATGCTACAAAATGCACTATTGCAAGTGGTTACCCTCCTCCGCCCCCCCCCCCAAAAAAAAAAAATACAGAATGTTCAATTTGATAATTAATATTTTTCTCTGAATATCATTTTTCAAATAAAATATAATAATAGCTTTCCATGTATTTCCAACTGAATGTTCCATTTCCCCTAGTCTTTGTACAGGGATACCAGTAGGTAACAGATGCAGCACTAACAAATAGATGGCTATGGTATGAGTTCATTTATAGAATAATGCTAATGTACAATTCCCCATGACCCTACAATACATATAAACTCATTGGCCCATATTCTGAAGTCAGGTTTAACTTAGATCATGGTCTAACCCTAAGATAAAATTATGGGAAGCCAAAAATAACAAAATTTGTTTACATTGTATGTTTCTAATGTTTACTGTGCTCTTCCTGAATTCTTCCATGATGAAGACAATTATAACATCTTTCAAAGAGAGTTAAGAATGATTTGAATTGGATGATACATTGAACCTCTGCTGATTTATTTCAAAATTGGCTATCCATAAATAAACTACAACTTTGAACCAGTGTTTTAATTCAAACCAACTTCTTCCAACCATTGTACATGTATCTTCCATATTTTACAACCCCTCAAGGAAAAAAGTTCCTCTGGACTCTCATATGATCTTCAAGGACTTTGTATAGGCACAGCAGTCTTAACAGTTTGTTTAATAGAAATTTCTCAAATTTATAAGCCTGTAGCCCAGAGGCAGATTGAATGATCATTATACATAAACTAAAGGCGGCTTTGCTGACTGTAGAGTGATGGTAGAATTTGGGGAAGACATATGAAGTGAACAAAAATCCTATGAAGATTGTAAAGCTAATGCACATCCTTTGTACATCCTCTTCACAAAAAAATCATACAATCAGTTTACATTACATTACGATAGAGGAATAACATAATCCAGGTATGATATCTGAAAAAGATAATTTAGAAAAAGATAACTGCATTCAAAGATCTCCACTCCTAAAAAAACTGCATTTGTTTGACGATCTATTTCAGTTTGTCTTTCAATTGATGTATATTATTATATTGTGTTATCAAGCATCAAATAAATAAATGAATAGATACATCATAAACTGTAAACTCTCACAAATAACTGTAGCTCTAGTCATAATACAGTTCCTGCAGTCAATTGTGACCTATGCATGTATTCCATTTGTAAACCTTCAACCAATTTTTACAATGAAAATGAAAACAAGTGGAATGCCTCTGGCCGTCTCACCTGCATCACGCGGTTCAATATAGCAGCAGTGCTGACTTTGAATACTACTCTAACTCGCACAAGATGTTCAGTGATACATGGTTACTCTTATGTCCACTTTTTATGAACTAGACCAATAAACTTACAGAGATATGATGGTTATTCAACAAAAAAACCCAACATGGCCAAAGTTCATTGACCTTACATGACCTTTGACCTTAATCATGTGACCTGAAACTTGAACAGGATGTTCAGTGATACTTGATTACTCTTATGTACAAGTTTCATGAATCAGATCCATAAACTTTCAAAGTTATGATGGTAATTCAACAGATACACCCAATTCGGCCAAAGTTCATTGACCTTTGACCTTGGTCATGTGACCTGAAACGCGCACAGGATGTTCAGTGATACTTGATTACTCTAATGTCCAAGTTTATTTAACTAGACCAATAAACTTTCAAAGTTATGATGGTAATTCAACAGATACCCCCGATTTGGCCAAAGTTCATTGACCCTAAATGACCTTTGACCTTAATCATGAGACCTGAAACTTGCACAAAATTTTCAGTGATGCTTGATTACTATTATGTCCAAGTTTCATGAATCAGATCCATAAACTTTCAAAGTTATGATGGGAATTCAACAGATATCCCCAATTCGGCCAAAGTTCATTGACCCTAAATGACCTTTGACCTTGGTCATGTGACGTGAAACTCATGCAGGATGTTCAGTGATACTTGATTAACCTTATGTCCAAGTTTCATGAACTAGGTCCATATATTTTCTAAGTTATGATGACATTTCAAAAACTTAACCTCAGGTTAAGATTTCGATGTTGAATCCTCCAACATGGTCTAAGTTCATTGACCCTAAATGACCTTTGACCTTGGTCATGTGACATGAAACTCTAATAGGATGTTCAGTAATACTTGATTAACCTTATGGCCAAGTTTTATTAACTAGGTCCATATACTTTCTAAGTTATGACGTCATTTTAAAAACTTAACCTCAGGTTAAGATTTGATGTTGACGCCGCCGTCGCCGTCGGAAAAGCGGCGCCTATAGTCTCACTTTGCTTCGCAGGTGAGACAAAAATCAGAAACATCCTATAACGTAGGCAAAGTTGAACTTGATGTCAATCTAACTTTCCATGCACAAGCCAATCTAAGTATACTCAAAGGTAATTAGGTCTTATCACATGCTTTGAGTTTTTGCTCAGTAATGATATTCAGGCTGTTAATATATGCTGCTATATAAACTATACTGTTACTTAACATGATTACATCATTCAATGTGAAATGTTATATACATGTGCATCCATTTTCAATTGTGTTAGACTGACATATTTACTAATCAAAATGGGGGGGGGGGTCTGTTTAACACATAGCTGTTTGAAAAATTGTTCTTAGCTTCATGAACAACTTGCATAGATAATGTCACATGATTATTTATTTCAACCAAAGTTTGGTTATTCAGACACTGATTCTTATTCTTATTGATCAATAACATTTTTGTGAGGCGAAGTATTTTTGTTGAGCTTCTTGAAAATATATTCACACTTTCTAAAATCTTGGGAAAACTTTAGTCTCCATTTGACATCCTTTATGTTCAGTTTGTGCAGAAAGTATATCAAATTCTATAAACAGATTTGCAAAGAGACTATCTAAGATCTAAAGTGACATGAAATTCGAAAATTTGGGATTCTATCAGAAAATCAAACAGGTTTATGAGGTTTGAATATTGCAAGGTAGAGTCTTTTATCACATTTCCTATCCCTCTCTTTTCCCTCTTTTAGAAAAATTCAATAAAAATTTGTTTGCATGGTATTTATTTGAAATTTTACGATATACACCTTGATGAAAATGGATATGAAAATGGATAAAAAACAAATAAAATTAGAAATAAATGAAACATAAGACAAAATGTAAAATTAGCCATCAAATAAGAACATTCATTGAAAGAAAGTGATTATACTTACCATCTGTTGACCGCATCATATAGAAATTACATTTTTCCAAATTTAGCTTTACATACTTTTATTTAGTGAAAAAGCAAGCAGTGTTAAGCTTTGAATCTACGAATACATAAATGACTTTCACATTATTCTGATTTTTTTATGGAAAATTATAGGGAACGATGCATGCCACACACAGGATATAAATGCAAATAAAACAAAAAGGGGAACATGTAACATGACAGGCAAACAGGGTCAAATAAACCTCAAAATAATAAGCACAATGGGAGGAACTGGACTTGACAAGGAATAAAACAGAGAAACATCATTAAGACCAAGACTATCCTAACAGGACAAGAAAAAGTCAGCATGCATGTCAGGCTTGGGGGACTTTCTCCAACACAGTGCATGTTACCCATTAGACAAGACAGTCTTGTGCATTTATTATATGGTGTTGATGAGTCGTATGAGAAGCACAGCTTGAGCAAATTTGATATTCTGGGATTCCCTTCAAAGTTTCTCCCTTAATGTGGATTAAGGTTTTGTGAGAGAACACTCAGTTTGTTTTTGAGAGTGAGAGAGAGGATTAGAAGCATGCAGGATGCGATGCAGGCAAAGAGGCGTGTCTTCAATCTTGATTGGCAGGCTGTGGGCTTACCTTAGCCTCCTTCAACAGCCTTTTGGTCTGGCATTCAAGCTGGTGCTCCATCTCCCTGATTCCTTTCTGGTAGTGGTGCTGGGCGTGAGCCAGGTCTCGTCTACCAATGTCTCGGACCTCACTCAGCTTTTCTTGATAGATGGCATGGAGATCCTCCTTTTCCTTCTGATAACATCTTGTAATTGCTTGGATCCCCTTCTCCATCTCACTGAGCTTTATCTTATGGTACTCTGACAGCTCTAAGACAGATATCCTCATCTTATGTAATTGTTCATGTGCTTCTTTCAGATCTAATTGCCCTCTAGCTAACACACTTTCAAAGTTTATTTTGCTGGGAGAATCTTCATCCCTTTGCCCCATAGCTGAGATTTCATGTTCAAGTCCTTTAACTGTATTATCAGCAGTCACGAGTCGCTGACGAAGCTGGGTCAGCTCTTGTTCATGGAATCTCCTCTCTCCTTTTATGATGGCTTCATAGCGTTCTCTCACCAATGCAATGTTCCTGGAGTGTTCTGCAGTGATACTCTCTAAAGTAGAGGTCCTTGATCGAACAACTGCATTTGTATCCACAATTTCCTGTCTTCTTTCTTTGCTACATGTATCTTCTTTGACCATGCCAGCAACATGATCAGAATAATCAATAATATCACTGGGAAGTACAATATCTCCAATTACATCAAAGGACAAACCTCCAGTGCTGTCATTGTTCTGGTTGCTGTTACCTTCAGCCAACGTACTCAATTCACTTCTCAAATGAACACCTAAACCAGATAGAACAGCTTTCATCAAGACCAAGATAGCAATTTCCTTCTCTGTGGCTCCTTCACGATTTTCTTCCAAGCTCTTTGGTATTCCATTTTTACAGGTATCTTTTGGTTCTTTCTTTGACTTCTTCTTTTTCTTCTTGCTCTCTTCCGTCTTTGTTTCTATCTCATCTTCACTCTCTTGCAGGTAATCCCAGTACTTCTGTCTGATGAGTCCACTTGTTGCTTCCAATTGTCTTGCTATTGCATCCCTGATTAGGCCAAACCTCTGAGTACAAACACCCCTCAGCAAACTTATTACTCGTTTGCACTTCAGCTCTTCAGAATCAATCTTTCCAACAAAGTCTTCAATTGTAGAATTAACACACTGAAGAGCTTCTGCAAGGACAAGCTCACTGCTGACACATTCCATAGCAACACGTAATGCCTCTTCATAGGCAATTCCCTCTGCAAATGGTGCCAAGTCAGAATCCAACCCTAGACCAGAGTCATTCTTTCCAGCTATCCTCTGCGGGTTATTATATCCAGATTCCTTTGGTTTTAGTCCTCCTTTCTTGGTTTCACTTGGTGATTCATTCTTCTTAGCTACTGTCTCGTCAGCAAGGATCTTGGCAAGATCATCACATTTCACTTCCAAATCTTTTTCCAAGGAATGTGAAAATTCCCAATTACTAGTGAAGAAGGTGGTACAGGCAGCGTAGACTGCACTTATCTCATTAGATCCGATGGTGGGATGGCTTTCAATCGGCTCTTTCATTGCCAAGAATTCACTCTCTGCCTCTCTAATAATTGTCTTTGAAAGGCCAGCAGCATATCCAGAGACATTCTTGTCAATTGGGAGCAGGATTTCTATGGCACCATCCCTGTCTTCAGCTTCTATCATACGTTGACAAGACAAAATCTGCAAGACATTCTCTTCTCCGACAGCACTCGACGAAACTTCTACCAAGAAAGAATTGAGATACTCCACTTCCAAAAGACAATGGCAATACCTGATCCTCTGGATTTTACTACTACTGAATGCCTGGGAACCTACCCCATGAGCTACTCTGGTAGGAAACTTGAACTGACCAAAACGTTTATCGGATACCTTGCTTGTGTGCTTTGAGCCCCTAGGGGATATATCTGGAGAGAGGGGAGGACTAGTGGGAAAAAACAATGGACTAGGAGGGCAACTCCGGGGAGATTTTGGATTATCCCCATCTGATAGACTTGACAAGTCACCAAGACTAAGAATGACTGACTCTGAAAATTCTGTAAGGGACTTTCTCTTACGGTTTTCAAGGGATTTAAGTTGAGAATTCAAAAGATCTATTGCTTTATCAAGTGTGTGGCATGCATCCGTTACATGATAGGTGGTAGCGGATGAAGGGACAGCAGTGATGGTTTTGTCAGTTGGGTTAGCAGTGTTAGTTGATTCCTTGGACACCCTTGAAAAGTCAGAAACACTCTCCCCCATGGACTGTGATGGTTTGGCAGGCTGAATACGCATTAGATGCTGGCGACATTGGGCCAATATATGGTGCGTTTGGCGGGCTGAAGATTCAGAAAGGGACTGTACCTTCTCTGTCTGTTGTCTCAGGGCAAGCACTTCTCTTTGCAGCCCACGCACCTGATCTTTGAGCCTATTCTCTGTTATGCATTTGGCCTGGTAAGCTTTGCGCTTTTCAAGCTCCCTGGTAGTTACATCCACCAACCGATGGGTCACCTGCTTAAGCTTCTTCTCCATCTCTGCCAGACGTGACTCCAACACCTTAATCTTTAAGCCTCCATCTGTACCATCACTGGATGGACAGTCAGAGCTCTCAGAAGTATCAGCTGTCTTAGAAGCAGCAGAAGTTGCCCCTGCAAGCTGATTAATGGAGGAATTACATGAGGGTGAGGAAGAAGAATTGACAGATACATCATGATCGAAGCTGGAAATACTGTTTGAAGGGCCAGCTTGCTCTATAGCTTCCATATGTTTCTCAACTGAATCTATCTTTCCCTCAAGTGCGTTAGCCCTTTGGTGTTGACGTTGAATGCGGCTCTCAGCACTCCCTAGAACTTGTTCCACTTCCATCAATTGGCTATGGATCCCACTGCTTTGTGTATTATGTGAATTGTTCAACCCAGTTCCACTCATTTCCCCTACATGAACCCTACTAACACTAATGTCACCATTACCACCACCACCAAAAGAACTCCACCCAGCCTCTATTGAGGTTAGGTCTCTCACCTTGCGTTCTGCTAAGCCCAGCTTGCTAGTCAGGTCTTGGATACGCCTACCCATCAGTTCAAGCTGTTCTTGCTGGCTCTTCTGCTGCTGCTTAGCTTCTTCAACACTCTGCATATGCTTTAATTCCAAAGCGTCATAGTTATCTTGGGATGACTTGAGCTCTTGTCTCAACCGCTTAAGCTCCCTGTCACCCCTTTCAACCTTCTGTCCCAATTGTTCCACTTGTTGTGTCATCTCCAGCACCTTCTCACCAGACTCCCGATCACTTTTGGCAAGTGCCTCTTCCTTCTGGGTCAACTGGGACTGGAGATTCGCAAATTTTCTCTCAAGTTCTGAATAGAATTCATGCTTTTCAGCTAGAAGTTGCTCTTTTTTAAACATATCTTCAGTGTACATGCTTTGAACTTTCTCCACTTGAGCCTGAAGCAGCTGAATTTCTTTCCTTGTCGCCTCCTTTTTGGCTGTCTCTTCTGCTTCAGCACTGCTCGCATTCTGCGAAGCCTGCCTCAGCAATTCTACCTCTGATTTGACAGTGGCCAATTCTGCTGTTAGTTGTTTAGAAGACTCTTCCAAGTCTACTTTACTATGTAGCACACAATCAAAGTCTCCTTCCAAGGTTGTCTTTGCTTCTTCAGATTCTTTCAGTTGTTGTTTGAGTGCATCCACAGTTGCTTGGTGTTTACCAGTCTGCTCCATCAATGATATCCTGTCTGCATCCATTCTCTTCATCTCTGTCTGAAGTTTCTCCACTTCTTTGTTCTTCCCTTGCAGCAATTCCATCAAGTTCTTTGTGTCATCCTGGATTTGAGATGTGTGGTGCATTTCTTCATTGGCATTCCTGAGCTTCTCTTCCATTTCCTTCATATGATCCTCCAGCTCCCTCCTTACAGATGCTTCAACATTTAACTTGTCTTCTGTCTGCTTTCTTAAAGAAGACTCATTAGAGAGCTGCATCTTGAGGCTTTCCAATTTCGCTGATGCTTCTTTCAGTCTGTTGTCCAAGTCCATGTCACCTGCAGACCCTGTTGGTACTTTATCACCCTGCCCCTCAAGGACAAACTGTGCAGACTCTGCAAGCAGGCCATCATATTTCTTCTGAAGCTCAGATTTTTCTGAGAATTCAGCCTCCAGCTGTTCACTGAGTTGTTCAATTTGCTCATCACGATCAGAAAGCTCCATCCTCATGTCTGCAAGTTCTGTTTCAAATTCACTTTCAGAATCAAACCTTTGAGTGTTTTCTGCAGACCTTGCTTCCAGCTCTTGTTCCATCTCCTGAAGTCTGGTCTGGAGCTGTATGTTCACAGCCTGCAGTTCTTGCTGATGTTTCTCAAGCTTTGCTATATGTTCTTTATTGGCTGCAGTATCTTCCACTCCTTTGGATTCTATCCTCTGCTTGTAGCCTTCCAGTTTGGCTAAGAGCTTATTGATTATTTTCTGAGATTCTTCCTGATTCTTTTCTAGATGCATCATAGTTTTGTTCTGTGTGGAGAGTTCACTTTCCCACTTCTTTGCCCTTTCCCTGTAGTCCTTCTTCTCCCCTTCTACAATCTCAATCTGTTGGTTGAGTCTCTCTATCATTGTCACGGCTTTGTCCCTTTCTGCCTTCAGAGAGGATCTGGCCTTGCTCAATTCCTTCTCACTCTCCTGATAGTCTGAGACAAGTTTCTCAAAACGGGCCTGGATGGTCTTGCATTCCTTAGATCTCTTATCCAGAGCTCCAGTCGCAGTCTCCAGCTGGTCATGCAATTCTTCCTTCTCATGTTTGACCAGCTCACTGGCATTGCGTGCCTGCTTGACTTCCATGTGAAGGGTTTGGTTCTGTAGTTCCACCTGACTCAGTTTCTTCACCACTGTCTCAAGCTGCAAGATACAATTAAAAAAAAAAGATGTCATGAGTTCCAAGGGCACGTTATTCGAGAAGAAGTAAAACAGAGAAAACATTAAATTCATTCTTATAAACATGCAACAATACATTTAAAACCAAAAATACATACAAATATAAATGTAGCCTAGTAACTGGCAACATACCAGCAAGTAAAAGGGGAAAAAGATTATTTATCGTTTCATTCTCTATGGCACCCTTTCAATCGTCATCAATATTTGCACTTGCTACATTGACTTACATAATTTCCTGTGGTATTCCAGGCCATGACGTTAAGATTGATTTGTATTCCAAACAATAATATGTACTTAAGTCAATTCTGCTACAGTGATCAAAATATTTCCATGTCAACTGTCCTAATCCTCCACAATATCGCGTTGAGGAACTGTCCCACTGTCATGAAACATTGCCAATATGTGTCCAAACACACACAGAGGATACATTGTGTCATGGTATTGCCTATGGCTATACTAAATGCATGACGATGCAAAGCATGAAACATATTCTACAGGGAGGACTTGATGACTGATCCACACTGAGAATTCATCTCTTTGGTGATATCTCCTTTAATCCACTTCCTCATCTATTAATAGTCTGCTCCATACCAAATCACACACTATTTACACTTGTCTTTTTCATTAGCTAAACCAATGCAAACTATCTAGACTTTATTTACTGCTAAAATATTTCAAGAGAATATACTTTTTCAACAAAATACATTTTGGGCTGCACAGACACGTCACCCATAGTTTGTAATTATTCAATATGAACATTAAAATAGTTGATCCTCAAAGTACATATCAATACAACTCAAAATGAAGTATTCATCTCAAAGTATTATCTAACTTACTCACAAAATCCTTATCAAATTGTGATCACCACTTTGTTACACAACCTTTAAACTTGATTGCCAAACAATAAATGCAATAGATGAGAATAGAGACTAATGTGAGGGAGAGGAAGTGAGGAACTGACCTGAGAGACAAGAGCCTTCTGTTCATCATCACCTTCCATTGAGTGCAGTCTGTGATAACCTTCAGCATTCTTCCTCTGCTCATTATTCTCAAATGCTACACTCTCATTTTGTTGTTCGAACTGAGATTTCACACTGTCCGCCTGCACAGGATAGATCATAGAAGAAAGATATGGATTATGATTAATAGAGCTTAACTTGTGATGCTTGATGGTAGCTTCTCTACTTCAAAAATAGCTATATTAATATTTTCTTTTCATTGATGCACTTTTCTTTTAAATGTGCAAGTATCTGATCTGAGAAACTAATTGATGGAGTAGAACTTTAAAGGGGGTCACTTTGCACTTGAAAGGTTTGTTTTTTATCACAGTACTAATTTACAGATTTTTTGTGATTGTTTTCTTGCTCATTAATTTATTGATCCTGAATCATAGGTAAATGGGGACAAGTCATTTGACATCAGAGTGTATACTGATTTTGCATGGAACTAGAACAGAATTTAATGCATTCAAGAAACCACAATGACCAATTCTCATTAAATATTTACATTTATATTCTTAACACTCCAATCTTTAGACTTATGCTAAATCTTTTATGACTGAAAAAACTGAACCAGCATGTACAATTCAGGCATAAAAATTAGTAGATTTGTGATATAACCCAGATGTTACGATGGAGGGGGTAGAGGGTTTCAATAACTAATATGCTTTTCAGACTAGTTTCTTAATCCTGTATTTTTCATGACCCTTCAAAGACCATCTTTAAACCCATGACTACCTGTTTATATATTTTTTGTTTCAGACTTTCTTAACCCCACACTATTTGCTTAACATGGGTTAACGCCTTATCGCACAGCTCATGAATATTGATGATTGTGCCAGACTGTGCATACTTAACATGAACTTTTGACTTCTCCGATTGGCTGATACTTAGCCCCGCTATTCTGTAGCCTGATTTAGTTTCAGAGTAAGACTATAGCTCTTATCTCCTTGATTGTCTGGCTAGCACACAATAAGCTTGCTCACCCTATATTTTAGTAGGGCCAGGTAGTTCCATACTATTCAACATGCTACTTCTAGCCCACTTTGGTAAATGTAATTTGAAATTGAAGTGGGATAAGCTGAACCCTGGGAAATTAGTGAGGCTGAGACACCCCTTATACCTTGGTCACATTTGCTCTACTGGGGCCGTACGGCGAGTCAATAACAGCCGTTTTATTCATTTTTATTCAAACCACCTATATGTAGCTGGTACAAAAATGTTAAAACGGCTGTTTTCGACTCGCCGTAGAACAAATGTGACCAAGGTATTAGTCCCACCTACTTCTTGGGGTTGAGGAAAATTTAGTAGTCTGAAAAGCATGTAAAGAAAATTTGACCCAGCACCCTCAGAAGAAACATATCTCGTCTATTTGCTCCCCAAGGTCCATTAAAATGGAAATATTATAATACACAATAATACATGTTAGACCAACACTTAGTCCATAACAGTCAATATTGTAATAATACACTGATATTACAAGAAAAAACATCAAAATTGTCCCGCAAACTAAGAGATAAGCAAAATTTCATTCCCCATTTGACTTTGTATACAAGCCAATTTGGGATATTGTACAATGCCTAGTTAGCTCGTTGCAAACAAGCAAATGGGAGGCGGAATATGATATCATTGCACACATATCATCCAACATGTACCATTACATGGCTAAGGAGGTGATGTCACACTATAATTCAATTAATTGCGTGTAAATAAATGCAAGTCCAATATGAATTGGCCTAGTGACTAAATGTACACTACTATTAATGCATCCTTGAGGGATTTTCCTTTTTGCTAGCAATAATTCTTTTCTCATTTTCATAGATTAACGTAGGAGTAGATAGCAATTATTCTTATTTGTGCAATGGTATGACATTTCATATGAGGTGAAAGAGTCTCTCTTTTCACCTTGGCTCATTGAAATGAGCATCTTCCTTTCACCTCATGGATCACACTCATGCCTATTCCATAATAGCAATGTATCTTTACCTGACTGAATGATGGAGCCATTCTAATGTAAGCAGAAATCAATATTTTCACCAAGAATTTCAGAATGAACATTAGACATTTAAAAAGAACAATAAGAAGAGCGTAGCCAAGTTTTGACAATTCACAAAAGAGAATGACCAAGACAGCATGCAAGAGAATAGAAGATTGAAACAAGTCCATGTTTACTACTTGTGTACTGTTAATGACACAACTCTTGACTATTGAAAGTAACATGATATCATGTACTACCAGCAACACAGTACTAGTTAGAAGAGGTCATACTTGAGCTCAGTGATGTAAATTTACATGTATGTGAGTTATTATTCATACGCTATTTTTTTGTGAACTAGCAAAGACAAGTTGACCTTTCATTTTCTTCATTTGTCTTGTCTATATGTACATGTACGTCTGGAGAAAATTGTGAGGAGTATTGAAAAGAATTTGTTGAAGTTTATTTACAATGTTTTATAAAGAATATTATTGAAGCAGAGTTTTTAGACAAGAAAAGAAATGTAGAAATTCATGGAGAAAAAGAAGAATAAACAGGTGCATGTTGTTACAACCGATAATGTAGCACCAACGCATAATGTCGCAGATTGCGACATTATGCCAAGAGCGTCCGATGCATAATGTTGCAGTCAACGCATTATGTCGTCGTTTTTTTTAACGCATAACGTCACTTGTCGCAACGCATAATGTCGTAGCATATTGTCAACGCATAATGTCACATGTCGCAACACATAATGTCACAGCGATATTTTCTTCAGGACTCGAGCTACAGATAAGATTTAAAATAAAAGGCTTTCACAAAGTATTTTGAGACACGAAAAAGAGAATTAAGTGATTTGGAAATCAGGATAACTCTTTAAATGGATAGTTATCGGTTTATTGCCATTTTGTTTACTGCCCTTTTCCCCACTATCACATGGTCTGATATCATTTCGTCTACCATTAGTTAGTCAACTGTCAACATAGTCCAATAACCATTTCGTCTAATTACCATCTCATCTAATAGCCAGTTGGTCTAATAGCCGTTTTGTTTATCATCATTTAGTCTAATTGTATTTTGTTTTCAATTAGTCTAATATCCAATTTGTCCAATATCATTAAGTCTATTATGACCACTTGGTCTACTCTCATTTCGTTAATGTTCCATTTGGTCTAACTTCAGTTGGTTCACTATCACTTTGTCTAAACCCATTTTGGCTAACAATCATTTGTATTGTTGCTATGGGTCCAATCACCAATAGGTCTAATAGCCGGTTCTAGAACAATTACCTCCCGGACAATCACCTTCCGGACAACTACCCCCTGACAATTACCCCCGAGGACAATTACCCCCTGGACAATTACCCCCCAAGGACAATTACCCCCTGAGGACAAGCAATGCGAGCGCGAAGCGTGACCAAAAATTTCATATACTGTAGTGACAAAAAAACAAAGTCTTCCCCTGACCTTATTTTATTTACTCCTCTTGTTTTCCTCTTCTTTTTTTTCCTCTATTTTCCCTTCTTTTTTCTTAATTTCTCACCCTTTTTTTTGCTTCGCCAATTTTTATTTCAGGGGAGGGGGGGGGGAGGTGGCACGTGCCCCCTGTAGCTACGCCACTACGAAGATTGCCAGAACGAATGATCTTATGCTAACATGACATATAAATTATGATAAAATTTTGAGTTTCGTGAAGATTTGCAGATGGAGCCTACTTTTTATGGCTTTTTCTTACTGCGTTCCTTTGATTCCAAGATACTCATGCTTTGAGTACTTCTTACTTCAAACGTACGGCGGTCGTATGACTTTATGCGCTCCCTTTGTCTAGGGGGTTATTGTCCCCTGGGGAGGGTAATTGTTCCCGGTGGTAATTGTCCTCAGGGGTAATTATCCTGGGGGTAATTGTCCTCAGGGAATAATTTTCCTCAGGGGTAATTGTCCGGGGGTAGTTTTTCAGGGGGTAATTGTCCAGGGGGTAATTGTGCAGGGAGTAATTGTCCTCGGGGGTAATTGTTAGGGGGTAGTAGTCCGGAAGGTGATTGCCTGGGAGGTAATTGTCCTAGAACCGGTGACTGGACCTATTGGTGATGGCAACCATACTAAATGATTGTTAGCCGAAATGGGTTGAGACAAAGTGATGGCAAACCAACTGAAGTTAGACCAAATGGAAAACTGACAAAATGAGAGTAGACCAAGTGGTTATTAGACCAATTGGCTATTAGATCAAAAGGTAATAGACGTAATGATATAGGACCAATTGAAAAAAATACAATTAGACTAAATGATAATAAACAAAACGGCTATTAGACGAGATAGTAATTAGACGAAAGGTTATTGGACTATGTTGATAGTTGACTAATGGTAGTCAAAATGATATCAGACCATGCGATAGTGATGAAAAAGGCAGTAGACGAAATGACAATAAACCGATAACTATCCATACAAAGAGTTATCCTGATTTCCAAATCACTTAATTCTCTTTCTTGTGTTTAAAATACTTAGTGAAAGCATATTTTATATCTTATCTGTAGCTCGAGTCCTCAAGAAAATACCGCTGTGACATTATGCGTTGCGACATGTGACATTATGCGCTGACAATTTGCTGAGACATTTTGCGTTGCGACAAGTGACGTTATGCGTTAGAAAAACTACGACATTATGCGTTGACTGCGACATTATGCGTCGGACGCTCTTGGCATAATGTCGCAATCTACGACATTCGTTGCTGCGACATTATCGGTTGTAACACATGTTCTTCACTTTAAAAAAAGATGAAGTAGAGTATAAAAAAAAAATAGTTTAAAATAGTGATACAAATTACAATGTACTGGATTGAAAGAGACAGTGAGAGATGACAGGTCAGAGAGAAAGAGAGAGAGAGAAGAATTAAAGAAACACTAGATACATGAGATGAGATGCAAATAGACAGGACATAAACAGAGAACCAGGGAATGTTAGGAAGGAGAGCTCAGTAAGTCTTTGTTTTCTTTATTTCAATCAAATGAAATGAGTGTATGAAGTTCAATGATAAAATGCATTTTTTGTATTTCTATGATAAATTGTATATTATTACCAGGTATTTATCATTATCATGAAAGTAAATATCCAGTGCCAAAATATCATTTAACTTGAATATGCAACAAGATAAAAAGGATATCTAAAGATTCAAAGGCAAGCATAGACTGAAGGGTCATTCTAAAAAACAAACAAAAAACATCACAATTCATTATCCCAACAATCTTTCACAAATACCCAAGTGTGCTTTGAAATTAAAATGCTGAAGTGCCTATGACATCTAATAAACATTTATGATTAATATGCAGTACAGCACATCCCCTTCATTATGATTTGACCAATAAGTTTTATACTGCAATGTAACAAGTACAACTGTAAATCACACTCCATTCCTTAGGATATCACTTTAACATCTGTAGTAGGAATTATGAAGACAGATTCTGGAGATCAGTCGAACTCCTGTTTAACAAGTATGACACTAATTCTATTCAACATTCATGACATTATAGTGGTGACATCTTGCCTTGATAAATACCATTATAAGGCTATTGTCCTTCAGACAACAATCATCCACTTCCTGTAGGGAAATAGTTTCCCTCTAATAAGCCTCCTAGTTCCTCATCAACATCTTACCCTCATTGCTCTTGAGTGACAATCTGGGGAGTGTTTCAGTAATCAGTGCCCTTAGCCAATCAGATGCAAGGATTTTAGTAGCTTATAACAATAGTCAGAGACTATCTGTTTCATGTAATACTCCCCTGGATATTTACTTCTTTCCACACATGTAAGTTCTGAAAACACAGGGGCTGTTTTAGAAGCTGATATGTGATTTACAAATGAGTTATGACAGGAATATTTGCAAACCAATGAGTTGCTCAAGAATTTCAGAAAATTGAAATTTAAGTTGAAACATGACAAAAACATTCTAAAGTCCTATTGAACTTAATAAGCCATGGTTCAAGTCTTTGCTAGAATTATGGGAAACCGATAAATATCCTGGAGCGATCAAGCCTTTGCTCAAATCAGACCAATCTTGTGGAATTCACTACTACAGTAGCTGAAAAACTCAAATTGTGCAACATCCTTTAAGGGCAAACTAAAATGCATTTGTTCACCAGTGGGTACTAGGTTTGAAGACGAGACATTTTTTTCATTTGTAATGTGTCCTTTCTTGTCCTCTTCACTTCTTTGTTTGGCTCTTTTCTAAGTGCCTTGAGCATTTAATCAAAATAGAAAAGACACTATATAAACCCTATGTATTATTATTATATCAAAACTTTGTTTACATATTATGTTTACTGCTTTCTACTGTATATGTTTTAATGACTTATTAAACCAATTCAGTTATCATTCCAAAAACTTTCATAGTTTGACTGCAAAGTGGTTTTTACATTGAAGCTTTGCTCCTGTAGAGATTTGTGACATAGATAACTCAAACTACAATTCTTAAATTGTAAAATTTAAAGCCCAGTTCAGAATATGAGCTAAGATCATCAATCATTTTCTGTGATAAGTATATATTATATACTATTGATGACAATCTACATGTAAATGAGTTTATCAGAAATATTTTCAAAACAATATTTAAAAAAAAATGTGGGCTCATAATTTGTAATACATCAAGATGTTTTACTTATGTGTGCTTATTATGTTTGTTTGTTTTTTTAATTTCAACAAGGTCCTTGTTATGTATAATGTATAAGTTTACCAGTGCTTAGAGTATAAAGTTCTGATCATGAAGTTTATCATGGGACTAACGGTTGCATTTGTACAATCAATAGTCAAAATTAACTCCATCATCAATCGGTAAGTTTTGTTACAAGGACCGAACTTCACATTCAATTATTTCATGCATAATTTTCCAACAAATCCTGACAAGTCAAACGTTGACAAAGGAAAACAATGGTAACGACAAATCTACCCTCATTGGAAAACACTCATCTATTTGTGTGTTATATAGGAGCTGCACAATAAGCCATTTCATAATTATCATTTACACATGAGCAAAGGTGAAGGTCATTGGTGGTATAAAACCAGAGTATTTGTTTTTAAATCACTAAAATATGTTTATCATCCCATTAGATGAATAACAAAACGTTCAATCATGGAAACTACCCAAACGACAGGCAATTAGTAATTGAAGCTTTCCCAATTGAAATTAATAATAATAATAATAATAGCTGGATTTATAAAGCGCTTTTTGCCAGAGGATACAAAGCGCTGCTATTATTACCCCGGCTTTAGCTCGAGCTACCATCACCGGCGCACAGTGCATGCAAGGAATTACTCCTGCCGGGTACCCATTCACCTCACCTGGGTCGAGTGCAGCACAGTGTGGATGAATTTCTTGCTGAAGGAAAACACGCCATGGCTACGATTCAAACACACGACCCTCTGTTTCAAAGGCGAGAGTCAGAACCACTAGACCACGACGCACCCACATGAAATTAATGTAACCTACGAGTGTGTAACCTGTTCTATGTAGTGGTTCCCTTATTACAGTTGAACAATGAAGATTAGTATACCATGAGAAAATGAAAGGTCAATTGCA
Organism: Lytechinus variegatus; assembly: GCF_018143015.1. Lineage (NCBI taxonomy): Eukaryota > Metazoa > Echinodermata > Echinoidea > Temnopleuroida > Toxopneustidae > Lytechinus > Lytechinus variegatus. The sequence goes on from NC_054749.1 coordinate 10,366,929, forward strand.
AAAGTTGCTGTAAAGCAAATTACAAAAGTGTTTATGTTGTAGAAATAAAGAGTAGAATATAAATTTATTTATACAGGATTTGTTTACATGCACACCTCTGGTTTTTTTTAAGTTAGAAGTGATGTATTGTGATATTTGTCTGCTTATTACTTTCAATATCAATGAAGCAGATTCATATAGGGTCTGTGTCTTTAACCTTGTATATGAAAACAGATGGTGTGCGTATCTTCTTGACTATGACAAAAGTTAAGAAGGCCAAAGTTTTAAATCCAGATTTTTCCCCATTGGACATGGATGGCCAGATTAACCTGACACTAGTGATGATGTTCTTCAAAGCAGTAGGATATCTTGCTGTGATTCAATCAACATTTCACATATCCTACTTTCTTCAAACTGTGACAATAATTATTTCACATCCATTCAATTGTTACTCACCTCAATTTTGTGAATCTGTATAGGAGACTCTGCCCTGATGCCTTGTTCACTTCTTGTTGATGTTACTGATGTCCTTCTCACAGGCTCCTCTATCCTAAGCTCAATAGGAGTTGGGGTATTTGGAGGTGTCTCAAATACTTCACTAGATGTCGATGATGACCGACCATTCATGGAAGACCTAGATGAACTCTTCTGCAGCTTGAAATCTTCTCCTCTTGATGATCTTCTTGACCGCCTCTCTTTATACCTGAAGGATCCTGGCCGTTCTGGGAAGGCAGGTGGTTCTTTCTCTGTTGGACTAGCAGTATCACTTATTCTACTGTCCAAACTGCTCTTCCGATGCCTAGAGGTAAGGTCTATTGTCAGGTTAGACCTTGAGGTTTCAATACTGTCCTGTTTAGGGAGAGGGGTAGGTATGACATCAGGTGCAGGAGTCGTCTGAGGAATGGGTGGAGGTTTCTCTGACAGGACAGGAGTTGTCTCTTCTTGTTTGATAGGAGCTGCATCAATTTCAACAAGGTTGACAGCTTCTTTCTCAGGGACGTTAGGACTTGCTTCTTTTTGGGCGGTCGCAATAGCCTTGTTAATAGCTTGAATCCAGTTGGTACGGATCTTGCTGGTCATTGCCCCAAGGTGATGAACGGATTCATCTTCCATCTGAAGAGGTAAAAACAGGAAAGAGCCATGGAGGGCATGATGAAATCACCCAAACAGTCAGCTAAATGACAATCTATGACAATTTTGATAGATTCCCTGCACTTCTAAAAGTCCTATCATTTCACACACAACACTGATTGGCCAACACACATGAAAATGAATACAGTCACATTACCATCAAATCCAACTGTTATCAAATCTTGCCAACAACAATCAACCCAAATTGTGATATTATTAATAAATAAAATGATCCGTCCAGATCATCATTGGATTAAGATTAATACATTAGATTTCCTATAGATTCTTGTTTCAATGCTGTCAGCCACTATTATCTGGTTTCCCCTGGGATTATTAAAATGTAACTGATCATTCTATGTCTTGATTAACGTCATCATATCCAATACCGACATGAGATATGGTTTCAGTGAATAGAGTATGGATATGAATCCAGTCAATAAAAGGATAGGAACAAGTGCAGAAAATGCATTGGTATACCTTCTTCATTACATTTTCCTTACCCATTTTCAATGATAAAAAAAGTTTTATCTCATCAAAATTTCACCAGACCCTTCTGTTTTATTATCACATAGTACATCCGTTCGTCACTCTATTTCACCCATTCTTTTCACAATCAAATACTGTACACCATAATTTGACAATATGACAACCTTGTAAAATTTACATATAAAGTCTGTGCACATGGTAATCAAGGTACATGAGACAAGAAAACTTTTTTTCCTGTTTCTTCTTTAGTTACTGTTGCAGTTAATAATTTTTTTTAATCTTACATTTCAACTATTCTATTTCATGGCATTTTCATGACCTGAAAACTTACAATTCCAGATACAAAATATACCTTTTCTCTGTATCTTATCCACTGATTCCTTAAAAACACATCATTAAACCCAGTAATTGTCTATCATGAATTCCTTAGAAATATCTCAACATAAAAGAAACAGCTCATTTCACGTTTTGATCAGAAACAAATATTAATTTGATATTGATTAAATGTCGTTCAATAAACCTGTGGAGCGTTTCATCAACAATCTTTGTATGACAAGTTGCCTACAACTTTCCTTTGATTTGATTGGCTCAGAAGCATGAGTTGTCAGATAAAATTGTTGTGACAGTGCAGGAATGAACTTTGCATCACATTTACATGCGCCCTATTGGAGAAGAAACGCCCTTGCACAATGCCCTTATACGCACTACTAAGGGTGTTTCTGCGTGCATGCAATGCGCGTAAGTGTGATGTTAAGGGCGTTCCTGCACCGACATGATGAAATATCCTTTCATGAAACACGCACAAGATGAGAGATGCATTACATAAACCACCCTGACCCATGTAATCCCATGTTTTAATCAATAATGTCCATACCATGATCTGGAATCCATAGTTCCTGCTTGCTGATGTTTCAGATGCTTCCTTACACTGAGCCAGGTCTACAGCTCCTGCTAGATTGCTTGGCTACAGACAGAGAGAGAGAGAGAATTCATAAATGATAGAAAAATATAATCTGCCAACTTTGTGCAACCCCCCCCCAAAAAAAAAGAATCATAATTGTAAAAAAAAAAGTAATTCCAAACAAAAGAAGGAATTTCTCAGCTGAATATATCCATATAAAAGCTAATACTAAAGCAGTACTAATTAATGTTTATCAACCCTAAAACAAGACCTGTCAACCTCTTGAAATGAGACATCATATTCAGTGATCCTCGAATCTTTTCTGAGAAATAATGACCCACAAATCCAACCTTGGTTATAAAATGTTGTATGAGGGAGGAGAAAAGTAAGTGAAACGGAGTGGTGAAAGTTTAAATGAAATTGGACAGGCAATAAGGAATTTATGACTGATTTAAAATTGAGATCCATCAGACTATGTAACTGATAAGTGGCAGGGTCAATTTTCTCATAGGCCATTTTACTATGGCAGTAATACAAATCTAAACAAGGTATTAACATATTTATATAATAATGAATGGTTTTGAGGAAGATGACATCCATGTACATTTTACTGGAAGTAGTCTCATATTGCCAGAGTCTTAATAGGGCCGTCTGCACCATCCCGAGTTTTCAAATCAGCGCGCTATTTCTGATCCGACAAATTATCCCAATCTGAAAAATCTCGAGATTGTTTACAATGGAGATGCAATTATCGCGCTAGTTTGTAGGATTGATCTCGAGATTGCAATCCCAAGTCAACTCGGTTTTATTTGCAAAATAGCGTGCTATTTTACGAATTATCCTGCTAATTCGTAGGTGCAGACACACTCGAGATTGGACTCGGGGTAATTTATTCATGTCAGTCCATAATGCAATTCGCATTCCATTTCCACCTTGGTCAAAACATAAACACATCGCGATCGTACCGAACGCATGCGAAAGTCAACTTTATAAACGCGAATAGACATTATCACGAATAGTGTTCATCAATTCCCCAATCAGCAACGATGGTGTCCCACCAGTGAATGGATTTTGGGAGAAACCAGACCGATGGGAGGCGCTCATTATTGACGATGGTCATAGTCAATAACAACACTGACAGCAATGTCGTCTTATTCCTTCGCAAAATGTGAGCAAAATGTGAGCAAATAGCATTTTTCCCTCCTCTCTCTCTGTCGTTGACTCCTTCTCCGCCATCATATTTAAGAATACATCACTTCTTCACTCGCTTAGCGCAGCTGAGCTGAGAGGATTGTTGCATAACACCGGTCGATTAGTGAAAGGATTACATGTATTTGATTGCATATCACGGGAAGTTATTCAAAAGCTCGGGCCGTTGAAACTCCAAGATCGAAAGTGCACATGCTCGGAATATCGGGTTTGTTGCCTCGCTCGAGCAGGAATCGCTCTTCTTGCGATGGTGGAGACAGGGTTTCTTGAAACTCGAGATTAATCGCGAAGAGGGCTGATCGAGCTAAAATCTCGAGATTGAGCAAACTTGGGATGGTGCAGCACCGCCTAATGATGGCAATATGGGTCTACTGAGGGAAAAATTGCTTAAGTATCTCCTGAATATTAAATCCAGTCAATATCACCTATAGGCCCAGAGCTGTATGATATGTCTTTCAAGCTATTACTTGAAGCAATTTTTGTCTGCTTGCCTATTGGTACTTCTGAAGTCAGGTTATTCGCAAACTTGATGAAGTAATCCTGTCTAAGTAATTGTGAGGTTAAGTGTATACAGTGCAGATGCGCATCATGCATGGCGCACACATACAGTACACTTAACACATACATAAGACTTGCGCTTGGATTTTATGAAATGGGAATACGGATATTATGGGCTGATAACTTACTACATAGGCGCAATAGGAAACTGACAAATAAAAGCAGATTCTAATAAAGTTAATGCAAATTTACTTATTCAACTTTATTGTATGATTCCTTACTTTTGCAATCAATGTAACTTTATGTTTTTAGAATTTCACTTTTTATGTGCATTTCAACCTGCCTTGAACCAGAATAGCTTCATGGGTCTTGTTTTGCATGTTACTTTTTTCATTATTTGACTTTATTCATCAATTGTATAATGCTTTTCTTTGAAATGAAAAAAAAAATTACAATCAATTGTGAAAACAATAAGTAATTTGAAGTAAAACTTTTGAGAAAAAAAGACATTCAAGCCATTTCATGTATTGAAGTAAATGGAATAGTCCTTGCCTGACATCACTATGACATCACCAATGCTGCCAATTTGAGGAATATTGATTGTAAACTTATTTTTACAACTTCATATTTAATATTATTCAAATTTTAACCTATTGTCTGATTTATTTCATTTTTATCTAAAAACAAATTTGCATTTGGGTTGGATTCTTCCTTTGAATATATCCTTTTTTTTTGCTGGTGTTGTCTTCCCAATGTAAACCAAGGTACACATATCATTAAGAGGGAGCGCTCATTTTTTGCTGGCCCACTTACATTTTCATCACTTGAATCTTTGAAGTGGCTGAGTTTGTTGTCCCGAAGTACAAACCAGTATTTGTTCCATTCCTAGTGAAAGAATACAACATATAGGTCAGTGTTAAACAAATATGATACATATGTGACTTTGAGGACAAATGAATTATAATATTATCATCATGCTTCATAAATTGAAACAATAATACACAAAATGTATTCTTTAACTCCCTGGTTAGCAAGAGCATCCAAACTGCAATCAAAGTTGATTTATCAAAGTGTGCCCTATATAAAGGTGAAATTCACTCTTAAAAAAAGAGATATACTTAAGCGAGGGAGCATAGCGACCGGGTCCAGAGATTCACTGTAGATCTATCCAATTCGGAGAAATAATAATCTAAAAAGAAAATTAGTGCTGAAGAAATCCAGAACAAAAAGTCCATGATCGATGAGTCGAAATCCGTCACAAGGCATGCAACAGTCATGACAATTTGCGTGATCCTCCTTTATAAGTGTTCATGAATACGAAGATGCTAAAATTAAAAGTAATAAAAAACTCGCGAAGGTCGAAGCTCAGCTAGCTCAGTCATCATAAACAAGAGAACAATTCATTTGCATGTCAATATCCATGACCAAGATCACAATAAATAATGAAAGTTTGATGCCTGCAAATGCCCAAATTTAGGTCAGTTCAAATTGAGAAAAACCAGCACTGCTTTGCTGACATTAATAATTCAAAGAAAATACAAAAAAATGCAGACTGTGATTCAGGTGATAAAATATTACCGGTACATTAAAAATAAAACCCTAGGGACTAAGAAACCACCCTTGACTGAACTATCTCCCAGAGCTTAAAAGGTTTAACTTTGTGAGCAGCTGATTTAAAAAATTCTCAAACCAAGATGAAACATGTGTACAAGTGCATGTATTAGAACTAATAAACCCTGAAAACAACCATTATTGAGAATGAAAAGCTAAAACTACAAGGCAAACCCCGATTTCGTAAATAGACGTCTTATAGACACCTAAATAGTACGCATAAGTGTATGGGATGAAATTAAGATGGTGTTTCCGGCCACTTTATATTTCAATTTTTGAAGCACTAAATAATTATTTTCAAACGCAATTTTTCTGTGCTTCATTTTTGTTTGTAACATATCACAGACACAGGTGACAAGTGTGACCTTCCAGCTCAGATTTTTTAAAAGTCAAACCAATGTTAACCAATCACTTTAAGGAAAATAATTGTAATCTGATTTGGCCTTTATCTATTTAATGTTTAATTTAGTGGAAATGTTATGGGTTTTTATTGTTTTTGTTTCAGAAATTTGCCAAGGTGAACATCCTGACAGGAACATTCATTTAGTCATGAGGTGAGTATATACCACTGATCTGAATATTACATTATTGGTATGACTGTAGTAGAAGGCTTATGGAATGTGCATCAACTGAATTAAACTCAACTAAAATGAACTGAACCTCACTACAGCTGATATACCCCCACCTTCCTTCACACATTACAGTAGACTGATCAAGGTAGGCATAAATCCTACAATAAAATAACCAGTCAGGATCAACTTATATTATCAGTTCAGATTTTACCCATTTAGAAGCAGCGAAGGATATTTTCATTTCATGCCTTGGGATAAAAGTGGCTTTCTAAACCTAACATAAAGGGGGTATTAATAAAGATGAACTGATCCTTGATGATAGTAATCTCCTCAATACATGCAAAGCATACCTGGAATCACTCTTCAAATATTATAATTAGATTAATGACCTCATCTTAACAGATCCATGAAAATAGATTAAAAAGGGAAATATTTACTTAGGATGTGGATTTGTTGAAAGGAAGGGGGATTACGCACAATGATCATGTTTATATTTTGATGATTATTTCAATGTGAAAATGTAATAATAATAATAGCTATTTTTTATATAGCGCTTTTCTCATAATGGCCCAAGCACTTTACAGCATATTATTACCCTGGTCATCGGATCCTGACACCCCCCATACAATGTTATGCACCTTATCCACTTCCTGGGGAGCATTCTAACAAGACTCAATTGCTAGGCGTACTACATAGAGATGTACCAGGTACCCATGGAGAGTGGGATTGACACCTTGCCAACAGATGTTAAGCGGTAAAGCCAAGGTGGGATTTGAAAGAACGACCCTCTGATTATAAGGCAAGACTCTGAACCAGGACCCAAAATGCCTTTAGTGCTGCATTTCACTTTTATCAGTTATTTTTACTAATGTCATATGCAATCGTGAAATTTAAAACCTAAAGAAAAGGGAATATTTTCATACCTGTGAAAGAGTTCCTATAAAATATAAATACTTCCTGTGTCAGGAAGATAAAGCGTAGTAATCAATCTCAAGGAATTTAGTTCTAAATAAATCACATGATAAATGATTTCAATGCATTTGATGACACCAAATACCCCAAAATCCTGTTTTATTATACAAGCCATTTCCTATAACTAAATAATCATGCTAGAAAAAGTCCTTGGAATGCATATTAAGATCAAAGAAATGTGGGATTAAAAGATACCTTTCAATCCCCTGCCGCCTATGAGGGTAAATACTTACTGCATGTCTATTTTTCACTTGGGTAATCTACAGACGCTGGATTAGTGCTTAATCCCTGTGTCTAAAGTAATGTCACATGCCTATATGACTACAACAGGTGACTGACTACCCCATTCACAATACAGCAATTTCAATAAACTAATATTGTCAAAAAGTGAACAAATTGTTCCATGGTGAAGTATACAAGCTGCTTATTTTACAAAGAATTATTGGCCCGAAATCACAAAGGTGGTTTTGAAAACCATCGGTTGAACGCATGATTTATGCAGATTTCATGTACAAATTAGGCATAATTTACTACAGATATTAAAAAATGTCCAATGCTGGAGCGTGCGTTTGTCACAGTGCACCAAAATGACACCAGTTGCCAAGGTTGTACAATATTTTATTCATGATTCTGTTTCGAAGAGTGGAATCATTAATTCTAAACAGTGGATTCACTGAATAAAATAGCACACTAAACCATAAATACAGGCATTTTGTGACAAATATAAACGGTAAATTAAGCGTAATTTATAGGCCTACAGGAAATCTGCATAAACCATGGGTTCAACTGACGATTTTCAAATGATCTTTGTGAATTCGGGCCAAAAACTTAATTCCATACACAGTTTTCATTGCTGAAGAGAGAGTACTTGGTACACACTGGTATATACATGAACTATCCTTTAATGATGACAGCTTTGATCAGAAAAATATCAGGATAATGCCTACCAAGTTATATCCACATCAATGTCAAACAATATCATATTCTCATTAAGTATCAGACAACTTCTTAAATGATGTGGAAAAGGTTCATCGTGGTGAAGGATTGAGTAGAAGAAATAACTAGTTGTCTCATGATGTAACAAACATTTGTTACATCATGAGACAACTGGTCATTTATTCTACTCAACTTCTCAAATGTGCAAATTACTTTTTACATTTCTCTACAATTTTTTTTTCAGACCAGGAGCCCATTTCAAAAGTCTTTATGGGAAATTTACCACTATTGTTACTATCATTAAATCCTCCAAATATAGTAAGTATAATTACATAGTTAACATATTTAGATCCCTGAATGGAACCCATACCTGGCTAACACAACATGAACAGAATGCAGACAAATAAATAATAAGATAATTCAACAACATGTATTTTAATATGATTTATAATATTATATACCTCTAGGTCTGAATCTCTTTTCATTAGCCAGCCATTCTTGAGATGCAATAAACCCTGTATAGGAGAGAGAAAGAAAACATCAAAATCATTAATTAACTGATGACTCTTGAGAGCAGAGTATACATAGAAAGAGGAATGCCATGTTATTTAGAATTAACTCCTACACTAAAAGCCACGACAGGTTCTCTGTAAATAACCAATAGTTTGGTTTTCAAAAATAAACCCCAAAAAATGGGAAATTAGCTTATCTGAAAGAGTAAATATTCTTTTTCATACTGTAAAAAATTTGTAAAATGACTAATAGACAAGACACTGGAGATCATTTGACACTATTTTATGCAGACTGATTGGAAGTTTTGCTGAGATGCAAATATTGTGCATGAGTGAACCTAAACTTAAATCTTTCAAACCATGTTTTCTCCTTGTTTGTTGGATGTCGGTTTGAGAAAGACAGGTCACAAATACATTGGGGAAATTTGGGGGCAGATCTTTTTCCTATTGACATTTTCCACAATTTGAAAAGAAAAACTTTAATAAGAGAAAGATATTTCTATGAAAGAAGAGATATAATACAAGAATGTATATGTATGGCCTCTGTATTTGGGATTCACATACTTACTGACTTGATAGTAATAGATGATAAGCATATATGATCATTAATGAATTATCCTGAATATTAACTTTTATATGGATTTAAGATGGTAGAAAAGAAATAAAAACAGGCCCTTTTTAACACTGTTGAGCTTCATCAAAAATATCAAGAACAAAATTAGGAATATTAGAGATTAAAAAGAATCAGAGCTTGAGATCAAAACATCACAAGACTGAGTGTGAAATGGTGATAGAGAGACATATAAATAAAAATAAAGAATCAGAAAAAAAATTGAGAATTAAAACAAAAGTGAATAAGAAAGATGAAAACAAGAACAATAATAAAGCAAAAAAAGAAAAAATACATAGAAACATAAATATCATGAAGAAATGAAAGGAGATAAAAAAAAATAAGGAAGAGATTTAAGAAACGCAGGAGAAGACAGAGAAGATGAGGGGTGGGAGTAGAAATGCAGAGGTGACATGCTAAATAATAAGGAAAATAGAACAAGAGAGTAAGAAAGAGATGATCAGTGAGAGAAAGGATTAGAAAGATATGATCAGTGAGAGAAAGGATTAGAAAGAGATAGTGCTGTCATTTCAAATGAAAGGTAATATTCATCTCAATTATTCTCGACTAGGGTTTGATGACAAAAACAAATGAGGACTCAAACGCAAGAATACATCGAGGTAAAAGCCCTCCCCCCAAAAAAAAACATATACAAAGATTAGTGGATTAGATTGAAGGTATTTATACTATTGATACAGACCCACACATGTACATAATGATGACTGGGATTAACAATAAAAATAATTGCTATGATAAACTGTTAAGTTTAGTGGGAAGGTGACTAGGTGTTATCAAATGATAACTGCCGGGCCCACGATCAATTGGGCAAAACAAATTTTTGGAGTATTTCATTTCTGGTGTCTATTTCGAACAATAAAATACGGATTTTAAGATTGGATTTTTGTTTTAAGAATGCAATGAAACACTGTGCATATTCAATAATGGTACATAATGAAATATCAGATTACCTATTCTTTGAAAATTGAAAAACTACATAAATGCATGCACACGCAGAAGAATTTATCAAAAAGGATACATTGTCATTGCTTTACAGTATTTCACATATTTTCAATCAATGAATTTGTAACAATCCTTCTTGCAGGAGCTAACCTTTCATCATCTATTCTGAAATTATAATTGCTGTACCAATTAATTAATTCTTCTCAACAGTTCTCAAAGAAACTATTGATGTTCAAACAACATAAATATTGGTACTTTGAAAACTTATCAACAATATCACACATACACTTGTCATTTTGGAAGTAAAAGGTTTTCTTCCAATATCACCATATGGAATCATCCTATTTACAATATTGCAGGAGTTTATGGGCAGGAAGATATTGGAATGGCATAGATGCAGAAGTTTATGAGCAGGAAGATATTGGAATGGCACAGATCTGGATTTTCAATCAATGACGTATCAATCTCAAAATGATTTGACCAGCAGACATGAGCAACCATTATGAACCCATCCACTGCCCAGATCTGTAGAAATCGTTAAGGGAATTACGGATGTTGCTTTTCTCTATTGCTTCCCCCCTCATCAATTTCAGAGGTCAAGTGCATGATGGGTAAAGTTAAGCAATGAAAGTATAGAGGGGCGTATCATGTTAAAGAGAGAAGCTACTTAAACACTTATATTAGCAACTGCAAAGATATGGGTAATTTCACCTACAAATAATTTTACACTTTGTTGTATTGAGTAGATGCTACCAGAGATATGATAATGCTACCAGAGATATGATACCTAACCTTGATTTCAAGGTTCCAAAGTAATCTGTGTATCCTTTCAGTTTTATCAAACCTGGGTTGAGTGTGGTAAATTGTATAGGATAGTATTGCTGTTGTGGAATTCAAACCAAATACTCTTGCTCTGAAGTCCACGAGGCCTATGGTTCATGAGGCGGAAGGTGCACAAGACTGTGGGTCCGCTAGGCTGATTATTTTCCCACAAGGCAAATTTTTGTCATAGTGTATTTTCTTTCATAAGGATGTTTGTCTTTATCAGTGGAAAAGTATCTGCTTAGCATATTCTCCAATGAAAACTGAAATACAATATAAAGTTACTGATGATAACAGACATTTGGTTAAACTTTGGAAAATCCAGACAACCTGATTTATACTCGAGTATCATCTCACCCATCAAGTGTGTCCATTGAATCCCTATTCAGCCGTTTAATTCTTTGTAAAAGTTTGAACTTTAGTTTGAAACATTTCATTATAACTAAAAGACTTCATAGTATGCCTGCAGCTTGTCCAACACATTATTGTCTTTGTTATTAGCTGCGACTTAGTTGATTAACATTGATGAAGACAAACATCCTGATAAAAGAAAATATGATTTAAGAAAAATCGGCCTTGTGGACCCTCTGCCTCGTGTGGCCTCGTTGACCCTCGGCCTCATGGGAAGACCCCTGATCAACAGCCAATCAAAATCAATTATTCCACTGAAGTTACCAGTGGATAGCAAGCTACCATAATAGTATAACTTTTTTTCTTACACAAAAAGATCCAGGTACTTAAATGATCCCACAGATCATAGCCAACATGATGTTTGAACATAACAAAGCTCATGACCGGGTTGGAATAATGAGTGAAGCTAATGAAGTGAGATACATTTCCATACGTTGAATTAAATCAGCTTACCCTTTGCTTTGCAAATGTCACATTCACAAGATGAAGCTCAAGGAGACATCCATGACATGTATCATCATGGCAACCATTCAAAAGATACCCATCACACATCTTCTTTGGTATCAATCTCAAGAAAAATTTCCCTTAGTTGAGTAGAGGTTGGTATATTCCAAGAGAACACCTATCAATGACTGGAATGGTACCCTACCTTGGGTTGTTTCACGGTGGACTATTTCACAACAAATGATTCTCTTTCTCCTGAAACAAATTTATTTCCCCTAACTTATCTCTCTCTCTCTTTTCCTTGTAGCCAGACACTCCACAACAACAGGTTCAATGTTAGAGCATCTGGTAATGTCATAATATCCACTGCAGGGAGTTGAAAACATGTTTGTCCAGCACTTTCTAACCGTTTGAATCTGGGTGGATCTGTTGCATCAAGGTTGGTTCAGCACTATCAATGGAATTCACCCAGTAAGGGTTAACAATGATAGCAGAGGAAAATTTTAAAAAGGAAAAATAAAAGAATAGTTAAGGCTACCTACCGGAAATGTTTCTGCAATCTCCTTGCGTTTCACCTCTTCATTGTCTGCAAGGTTTGGATCTGAGCTACTTCGTTTTAACCTAGGTGTACCCTGAACATAATAAAAACAGACAAACAAGAAAAGTAGATGTAAGAATGTTATGTTACCAAGTGTATTTTATTTATTTTATTCACTTTACCTCTACACAAAAGATAATTTTCTTTGTTCCCCTTTTTTTATCATGAACAATACATACATGCCATTGAACGTACCAACGACTTAATTTATCACAATATTTAATTCAGGGATCCACACTCAAAAAGCTATGCTTTTTAGTGGATTCCTCCATTTCCTCAGCTTCACTTGGATGAAGAGATATATTAATAAAACAAATTTATTTGACTTCTCTCTGCTCAGCACATATAATGATTAATTTATTAGATATTCATCTGTCTTGTCATTTTGTTTAATTTGTAGTTTGCTTTGTTATTTCTGTTGAGAAATGAAATAAACTTGAACTTGTCTGTAGAGAAAATGGTGAGAGGAGAATAGAAGTAATGGGAATAAAAGAAAGAGGAAGAAATAGAGGTATATTAAGAAAATAGAAAGATGAACAGAAATAGTTGAGGAATCAGGAACGAATCAAGGAAAGGTAAGAGGAATGAAAAATGAGGGGCAGGGGCACTAAGATAGGAAATGAGAGATAGTTGTGATGAAATGCAACAGAATGGTCCATGAAGACATATCATTGAAAAATAAGTGATCGAATTTATACTACCTGTAAAAGACCAAACAAGTTACTTTTCAAAGAACATAAGAAAATATTGAATAACATAATATTTTAGATACTTTTCCACCTGTATGACCATAGCCTACCTCTTGTTGACTTTTTCTTTCTGAGATCGGGAACGGCACAGAGCTACCATCAAGAGTATGCCTATTCCGTCTCTCCTGTGCATGGCGTCTTCTCTCTATTGTTCTCTTGCTTGGAGATTGCGTCTCTCCTTCAATTAATGCTTTGTTCATTTTCAAACGCCCTCTCTTTGGAACGTCCAAGCGTTGTAACTCTTCCTGCGACAACAGGTTCTGGGTATTTGTGTCTGCTTTGGACGGTTGAGGTTTCTTTGATTGAGAGTCGGTGGTAGATTGAGAGTCTGATGGTGAAACACTCCTTTCGCTGATACTGGATTTACGGGAGGACGATGTTGTTGCTTGTTGCGTAGGAGACAACCTGGGTGAAACATCCTTGTAAACATTATTATTGTTTCTATGTAATGAAGGTTCTGTGCTACTGGTTTGAGCTGGAAGTGAATCTCGATGGGATTTGTGAACAGAGTCAGCCTGACCCCCAAGTTCTGCTTCTAACTCTGACAGGGCAGATTCTGAATGTCTACTACGCATCCCTGAACTAGTTGAATACTTATGGCTGGAACCGTCTGATACCGGTCTCCTTGACGCATCACCTTTTCCTGTCACCTCCTGTTCATCATTTCCAAGCACTTCCTTGACCTCTGACCTTCCCATAGTTGTATGACGCCGATTCAACCTTTGCTCCCTATCCTTCCTTATTGCTGAAGACGATGCTTCTGCAGTGGTCGTCTGCGCAGAGGGTGTTCTCCTTACTGTCTGTTTTTCATACTTCTCTGGCCGATGCTCGAGGGCGCTGTGTGATCTCCTGAGGTTGGACTTCTCCTTTCTGGCAGCTTTGCTTGAAGCAGTATAGATGTCAGTAGTGTCTCTGGCAGTGGTTAAAATGACATCTGTACCAAGTTCATCTTCTCGTTCTAAGCTTTCAATCTCTGATAATGGATCATCACTGGACAATGGTACATCAGGTTTGGCCTCTGCAGGTTCATCCTCTATCCTCTGGGGTTTATCCAAATCCTGCAAATAAAAGGAAAATAAACTTATTTGCACAGACTCATTCATAAAGCTTCATTATTAACAGCTGCAGTACATAAAAAACTTAATAGCAGATGTATTGCTCTGATCAGTCTAGAGGAAAGTTATATAAGAGTAATGGTAAAATTAAAGTATATACCTCTAATGCTCTTGTATACAATAAAGGTTCACAATTTTGCACACTACATAAACAGACTTATATTTTAAAAAATATCGTCGGCCAAAGTTATAAATTAACTGATAGTTAAGGTCTACATGTGGGACAACATGTAGACCTTTGTTGAGTTGACCAAGTATAACATCAAATAACGATCATTCAGAGTCAAGAAAGATGTAAATATTCTTCGATTTCTTGATTGCTTCCAACTAAATCAAAACAATTTAAAGGAAATGTGTAAAATAGATGGGAATTTCATGGACATAAAGGTGTAAAATGTGAAATTTCCGGAACATTTGCGGGAAGGTTTTTTTTCTTTGTACCCCTGTCAGTCAACTTTAAACACGCGTTTATTCATAGCATTTAAACCTAATGACTTGGGCCTAATTCTAATAATTTTGGCCACCACTCTATCTGCTTGATGATGTGCATTATGATTAGTCTAAAAACTAGCTGAAGCTTTTTGAAAGAATTGGATATAGATGAAGCTGTACCTTTCACATAAGGTCTTCAAATTCCAGTGCAATATACACACACAGAATAACACATAAACTTATAATCTCTTGCATACCACAGGATCATATATTATATGATATCAAAAATATAATATCATAAAAGAAATAGGGAGAGGATAGCTCTGATTTATGTGTTTACTGCGTCTTTAAACAGCAACAATTCTGATAGAAGATCATAAAATATCCCTGGGAGTACTAATAACGAGGTACAGTCATAACAGTCCCATTTACACAACACCATCATACATATAAAGGAAAATAACACCATTGAAATTATTAATTTCAAATATCAGATACAAAAAATAGCAAGCAAGATATGCAATCAATTACACATATCAAATAACAATTTTGATTAATAAAAGTAGGTTTGTGCATAAATATAAGAATCTTGTTACGCCACTTGATGCAAACCTCTATGTAACATGGCCTAGGATATGAATAGAGCACAATAAAGGTAGCTACAATAATCTCTTGACTTCACAGAAATTTGAGTAAAGGAAAAACGTTTTGCATAAACTAACTAACTAGACTGAAAACTGTGACTAATGCCAACGTAATTGATATCCATGCCCAATACATGTAGGACCCCATCAATGATCATAAACCTGAAAAAAATCTTTCATTTCTACTAGGAGAAACATTGGTGTGGTGACTATTAAAACAAAGCTCTTGATTTTGAATAATAATGTGAAAAACTAATACAATTTTCCCTTGCAGTGTAAATGAATCTCAAGACAAACCTACATCTCTCAACACTGTCAATATATTGCTCTCTCTCACCAGTGTCTATTTATTTTTCTGCTTGGTAAAGGATGATATAAATAATTGGCTGCTGAGAAGAGGAAATGAACTTGAAAGAGGAACCATGGGATTCCTATCAACTTAAAATACACAGCAGGCCATGTAAGTTGTGGGATGGACTGCACTTTGGAATGGTTGTTCATTCATTTTGCACTTTTGGATAGAAGTAGAGGTTCCTGAACAATCACAAAAAGTTCCAGAATGCTAGCAAAATATTGAATTTGTGTTTATCAGGGCTCAGTAAGATGATTAGGCACTACATGTACATCCCACTTTTAACAGGTTAACAAAATTGATAAGAATAATATAAGGTACATATAAAGTGTGTCCCACATAAAACGAAACCGACAATTATCAATGATTTATCATAACTTAATCACAAATACAATAGACAAATGACATACCATTGTAAAGCTTAGAATCTCCTCTTTCGTCTGAAATTACTAAGATTATTTCTCATTTATGCATGAGTGAGCAAAATCTATTTGAAGAGAGGATACCAAAAAGTCATTTGGCGGGCTGTATTTGGGTTTCAAATCGAAAACCACATATTTAAAAAGTTCAATATCTGTTCTTTAATTTGATACCTCAATTACAGAAAATGATCAAGAAATAAGAAAGTTCTGGTTATTTGAAACAAGGCTTAATTTTCAATAATTTCATAAAATAAAGAGGTTTTACAGGCTAGCGTTCAAACTCACTCGACACTCCGTTTTTGTTGAAGATCAGCCATGCATTAAGCCTTTTGTTAACAGTGCGATAGCTTCTATGGGAAACCGGTGAATACATGTTTATACAATGAAATTCTGGAAATACAAGCACTGTTTGACGGAACATAACTTTTTTACTTCTTGATCATTTTTTGTGATTAAGGTATCAATAAAAGATATTGTACTTTTTAGGCATGTGATTTTCTTTTTGAAATTCAGATACCCCCTGCCAAATGAGTTTTTAGTAATCTTTCTTCAAATTGTTTTTGCTCACTCATGCATGAATGAGGAATAACCTAAGTAATATAAGATTACATAGGAGATCCTAAGCTTTACATTGATAGGTGATTTGTCTATTGTATTTATGATTAAGTTGTGATAAATTATCGCTAAATCTCAGTTTTGTTTTTTGTGGGACGCACTGTATAGTGCACATATATGAGGCCTATATGTAGTCTCTCTATAAAAAAAACACAAGTTATGATAAATCATCGCTAAATCTTGGTTTTGTTTTTTGTGGGACGCACTGTATAGTGCACATATATGTAGGCCTATATGTAGTCTCTCTATAAAAAAAACATAAGTTATGATAAATCATCGCTAAATCTCGGTTTTGTTTTTTGTGGGACGCACTGTATAGTGCACATATATGTAGGCCTATATGTAGTCTCTCTATAAAAAAAACACAAGTTATGATAAATCATCGCTAAATCTCGGTTTTGTTTTTTGTGGGACGCACTGTATAGTGCACATATATGTAGGCCTATATGTAGCCTCTCTATAAATAAACAAGTGGAATGCCTCTGGCCGTCTCACCTGCATCACGCAGTTCAATATAGCAGCAGTGCTGACTTTGAATACTACTCTAACTTGCACAAGATGTTCAGTGATACATGGTTACTCTTATGTCCACTTTTTATGAACTAGACCAATAAACTTACAGAGATATATGATGGTTATTCAACAGATACACCCAATTCGGCCAAAGTTCATTGACCTTTGACCTTGGTCATGTGACCTGAAACGCGCACAGGATGTTCAGTGATACTTGATTACTCTAATGTCCAAGTTTAACGAACTAGACCAATAAACTTTCAAAGTTATGATGGTAATTCAACAGATACCCCGATTCGGCCAAAGTTCATTGACCCTAAATGACCTTTGACCTTGATCATGTGACCTGAAACTCAAACAGGATGTTCAGTGATACTTGATTACTCTTATGTACAAGTTTCATGAATCAGATCCATAAACTTTCAAAGTTATAATGGTAATTCAACAGATACACCCAATTCGGCCAAAGTTCATTGACCTTTGACCTTGGTCATGTGACCTGAAACGCGCACAGGATGTTCAGTGATACTTGATTACTCTAATGTCCAAGTTTAACGAACTAGACCAATAAACTTTCAAAGTTATGATGGTAATTCAACAGATACCCCCCGATTCGGCCAAAGTTCATTGACCCTAAATGACCTTTGACCTTAATCATGAGACCTGAAACTTGCACAAAATCTTCAGTGATGCTTGATTACTATTATGTCTAAGTTTCATGAATCAGATCCATAAACTTTCAAAGTTATGATGGGAATTCAACAGATATCCCCAATTCGGCCAAAATTCATTGACCCTAAATGACCTTTGACCTTGGTCATGTGACGTGAAACTCAGGCAGGATGTTCAGTGATACTTGATTAACCTTATGTCCAAGTTTCATGAACTAGGTCCATATATTTTCTAAGTTATGATGACATTTCAAAAACTTAACCTCAGGTTAAGATTTCGATGTTGAATCCTCCAACATGGTCTAAGTTCATTGACCCTAAATGACCTTTGACCTTGGTCATGTGACATGAAACTCTAATAGGATGTTCAGTAATACTTGATTAACCTTATGGCCAAGTTTTATTAACTAGGTCCATATACTTTCTAAGTTATGACGTCATTTCAAAAACTTAACCTCAGGTTAAGATTTGATGTTGACGCCGCCGTCGCCGTCGGAAAAGCGGCGCCTATAGTCTCACTTTGCTTCGCAGGTGAGACAAAAACATAAGTTATGATAAATCATCGCTAAATCTCGGTTTTGTTTTTTGTGGGACGCACTGTATAGTGCACATATATGTAGGCCTATATGTAGTCTCTCTATAAATAAAAAACATAAGTTATGATAAATCATCGCTAAATCCTGGTTTCGTTTTTTGTGGGACGCACTGTATAGTGCACATATATGTAGGCCTATATGTAGTCTTTCTATAAAAAAACATAACAAGACAGCCTGCATTACGCGATTCAATATACATGTAGCACAATGCTGACTTTGAAATTGAAAACAGCTATTGAATAATTTTTCACAAGAGAAAACATTCATATGATAATACGATACATGTACTATGTCCATTGACCCAACATGACCTTAGACCATAATCATGTGACCTCAGAGACAGACTGTCCAAAACATACTTGATAGCCCTTATGTCTATGTTTCATGAACTACATGTACATGTGTAGATCCATAAACTATTAACAATAAATTATGATACCATCAACATAGCCCAAGTTCATTGATCCTAAATGACCTTTGATCGTGGTCATGTGACCTGAAACTCACACAGGATATTCAGGGATACATAGTTACTCTTATGTTCAGGTTTCATGAACTATATCCAAAAACTTATACCAA
Source organism: Lytechinus variegatus (assembly GCF_018143015.1). Lineage (NCBI taxonomy): Eukaryota > Metazoa > Echinodermata > Echinoidea > Temnopleuroida > Toxopneustidae > Lytechinus > Lytechinus variegatus. The sequence goes on from NC_054749.1 coordinate 10,386,269, forward strand.
TTCCACAAATACCCTGAACATTATAAAAATCATTGATCCTAAATGACCTTTGATCGTGGTCATGTGACCTGAAACTCACACAGGATATTCAGGGATACTTAATTGCTCTTATGTCATGAGGCCACCGCACACCTTACGACCAGACTGGTCTGTGTGTTTCTGAGCTGTTGTCAGCTTCATACCCCTTTCATAAACCCAATTATGCGGCTAATAGCAGCATAATTTGGTCGTAAAATCGGAGGAGGTCCAGAGTTATCCGCATTATTTTGATGCTGCTATTATCCGCATAATAGCAGCATCGGGACCAAATTTTGACTTTATGAATGCATTCAAAATAATGCGGATAATTGCCATGGTGCGGTCACAAGGTCACCCTTTTCCAACACCACCGCATCGGAGGGGGCGTGTCCTGTTGTCATGACGATAATCCGCCTTTTTCAGGACGGGCGCTTGTAAAAATAGTGTGGATTATTTTCGGAGTTTGTGAACGCAATTTTTATTGAATTATCCGCATTACTCTTAGGCGGCTAATTGGAGGATGGGTTTATGAACAGAATGCTCAGTAGTGAGCATATTATTTACTAACAAGCTATACTTACCTATACCATCTCATCAAATTGCTATTCGTTACCCTGACTCGAATAGCCACCGGTAAAAAACTCCCCGAAAGAGGCTAACTGCAATCAGATAGCCTGGGAAACCCGTCACGGGACGAGACCCATAAAACCCCCTCGCCACATATAAGCCTCCTCTTTCGTTGCCAAGGAGGGGCGAGGTCTGCTGGGGAGGACGGGAGGGGAGCTATAGGTAAGTATAGCTTGTTAGTAAATAATATGCTCACTACTGAGCATTCTGATTTACTACACTGCGCTATACTTACCTATACCATCTCATCAAATTGCTAGAATAGCACGGAAAAACTGGAGGAGGGGCAGAAACGAGACCCTTTCCAGACAAGTAGGCAAAACAATGATAAAGAAACTGATTTACTATAAAATTGAGTAGTCTCCCAACTGGAGAAGCTACTCTTGTAATAAAGGGATAAGAATCATCAACCACGTTAATGAAATATATCAACTGGAAATAGTCTTGGAAAAATTAGGACAAGACAAGAACCGCCAAGGCAAAACCTGTGTCTTGGCTATTACATCAAATAAGTAATAAGATACAAGATATTGAATAGGTCCAATAGGATGCCTGGAGGATCTCCTCCAAAGAGGTACCCTGAAAAGTGCCCAAGATGCTGCTATGCCCCGTGAATCGTGGGCTCTAAAGGATCCTGATAAAATGGCATTTTCTCCATCTGACCTGATCCCCTGCACTAACCTTCGAGAAATTGTAATTGGATTAACAGGGCTGTGAGGTTCTATTGAACTAATGAACAGTTGGTGGGAAGTGCGAATGTACTTTAATCAATGTACCACTTTAAGGCACGTACGGGACAACATAACAAAGGCCATATCGGCCAATCGACCCATATCGGCCAATCAATCAATCAATCAATAACCTATCTTCGGAAACTGACGAGAGACTGTAAAATCACATTGTTCACCCCAGGACTTGAACCTGGGACTCCAAGGACGCTAGTCAAGTGCGTTATCCATTCAGCCATGATATCCCCCTTGGAAGAACATCACAGGATTTAGGGGTTTCTATTTCTTAGCTAGGAAATCAGGTCTAGGGATCAAGCGGACTCTGTCCTTCTCCCAACGAATATGACCCGGTCTCACCGTGGTGTATGAAGCAAACTACGTCTTAGACTTGAAGCTATAGTCAACAAGAAGGCTGTCTTAATGGAAAGATCAAGGGAGCAATTATGGGTTTAAAGGGGAATTTGGCTAGGGCACCGAAGGACTCTTGGCAGGTTCCAATTGGGGAAGAGTCTTCGGCTGGGAGGAATCTGTTAAGAAGGGTCTTGTTAGTCTGGTAAGGACAGCTGAGTTGAGGTAGTTTCCCTATTATAGAAGCCTGAATGAATGGCTGCTATGGTTGACCAGTAACCCCTTATAAAAGAGACTGATAAACCTTCATCAAATAATAAAGGAAATAAATCTGCTATCTGACGAGGCAGAAATTGGATCAATTTGTAAACTGCCACACCATCTGAAGTATCTCTGGAGTCTAGAATCATGAGTGTTCTAATTAAGATGTATATTCATGCATTCATTGTTTCCTTAAATTTTCAATGAGCTTCTCTTGTTTACAAATGACATGCAAATTTCCTGTAGAAAAAAAAAATTACGACACTGATGGATTTCAATTTCATGATCAAACCAATGACATTTGCATATTAATGAATATCGTACAGATGATGTGGAGCGTTGTTTTTTTTTTTTTTTTTTATCCACATTGCGCAGCACTCAATCCAAGAGAGATGAATGGGTACCTGGCAGGACTTTATTCCTCGAAAACCCAGGGTAATAATATCCAGGTCATTGGACATAATGTGATATGTGCTAAACAAGAACTGATTTATTATCATTAACCAATTCCTGATGAAAGTTGCAGGCAAAATATATGAGATACCATATTGGCCTTCAATTTGATGTAGGCAAAAAATTGACCACCCCTTGTACACTTCCAGAACCAGTTAGTTGGATCAGTTGGTAGAATGTACTTCTCACAAACAGGTGTGGGGGGTATTTGCTACCACCCTGTTCGGCGTTCAACATTTAGAGTACAGAGCCTCATCGGTCTGGAGCTGCACAGTGGCTGCCGGGCTCACAATAAATTGGGTAAAGAGAATTATGGAATATTTCTTAACTCAGATTTCTATTACGAACATTAAAATATTATCTTAATCACAATCCCTGATTGAAAACTCTGGGATTGTATGGGAATCTTTATCATTGGAACACACAGTAGATTTATGTCATAAATATTTCCAAGGAGAAGCTGATATCATTGTGGCAAGTGTGGTAGAAACTGATGGACAATAGCAGCAATTCTTAAGGGTTCACTACCCTCAGGCCTTGGTTTGAGATCTCAAGACTGTCTGAGCATCCAAAGACCACTCCATAAACCACATCTACAAGTTACTTCTGTCATTGCTTTGTAAGCCAAAAATAGTGTAGATATACACCTCAGATGCCACAAAATTATCAAGAATATTACTAGGTCTACATTCTATACAAGTGAACGCAACTTTGTAAGTAACCCAAGTTTGGCAAGTTTTACCATTATGCCTGTATGATTTGCCTGGTATGATTTTGACAACCTCATCCATCACCACTATTTCCTCCTATCTACATTCTTCTGATATGAAAGGGTATTTTTTTTTTTTTTGCACATGAACACCTCAATATTACATATTGCTGAGGACTTGGAACAGATTTCAAATAATGAAAAGTAAAGGCAAAGAAATAGTCTTCTCCCTACTGCTTGTGGGGAAGGGTTAGTGTTAGATTGTCATAAGTCCCGGTTATGAGTGGGGGCCCTGAAATATGGTGCATTGAAAGAACGCCTGGCGGCCCCGTTCCCCACCATGAGGATTCCTATGACTTTCCCAGCGGCCCCTTTCATTCCTGGCGTCGCTACCAGAGCAAGGGAAGAGGGGGATGACCTTTTAAGTTCATTATAGGTCTAGGGTATGGAGCTAGAGCTAGCGTATGGAGGTCTCTGGTCTGGGCCTGGCCCTGGACTAGGGCCTGGCGGACTACATGTGTAGGTCTACTCGAGGAGAGCTAATAACAAGTCTTGTCAGCTGTGGTGTTGGCTGAAAAAGAATTGTGCAATACTTCATGAAAGTGTCCATAAACAAGTCCTTACCTTCGCAAGGAAGCTTATTGAGAATGAGAAGTCCAGCTCAGTAGCTGCCCCTTTCTCAATCATCTTGAGAGCATCTAGTCTTTAGCCCTCCTTGCCCTTGTGCATAGCAGTGTTGATTGCTGCTTGCTCATACTGGAGATCAGCGATTTTGTGACTCTAGCAATAAGTTCTTGTCTTTGGTAGAGACTCAGTCCAAGCCGCTCAGCTTCACTACGAGCGGATATCAGATACCCCTAGACTAGTAGTACATCGCGAAAACCATACCGCTCCGGGCGGCCACGTCCAGCGCTGCAACTGTAAGCTGATAGTCGGCTGAGTGGTAACCAGTGCCGCGGCGAGGGTTACGGCCCGATCTAGTCTTCCTCGCTCCCGCATCCCCGACACGGAAAGCAACGTCCGGGGCCGAAGGGATGCACAAAAAATCCTCAAAGTCTTGAGCGGTAAACCGATAAAGTTCGAGACTTCTTTACTGATGGGTATAGGCCGAGAGTGTTGCTTATCTGGGAGCGGACGTCCCGAAAGCAGGATCTATATACGGAACGTCCATCTTGATCGCAGACGGACGAGTTCAGGCGGAAGATTGACTTCTCTCTCGCTCATTATTCGCTAGCTACGTATACGCTACTGGTATACTGTTTTCGGCCCGAAGATGAGGGCAGTATTTAAAAGGCATGTTCCCACTAGTCGGAGTATCACGTTTGAGTAAGCCAGAACTCTCTCGTACCCCTAATGGTGAATCTCTCGATCGAATCCCATTTGCTGGGCAGCTTTCAGGGAATGCAAGGAGCTGCTACACTGTTAGAAAATTTATCCTTAAAATAAAAGAAGTTCCTGCAGCAGAGTCTCGAGAACACCTGTAATCTTAGCGAATTGCGTAATCTTACAGGAAATTGGTATTTGGTGTATGGAGACTTACATATTTCCTTGAATAAAACACCCTTTTTCCCCTTTTTAAACAGACCTGTTCTGTAGAATTGCAGAAAAGTTCCTGTTTAATGAATTTACAGAATGATTCTGTTATTGCTTTCTGCATAATCTTCTGTTTATTTTCTGTAAAATCACGGTGTTTTTTTTTTTTTTTTTTTTACAGTGTATAAGGATTTGATTGGGGGAAATCGCCCCCAATCTCTTCTAATGAATTGGGTCGGTGGTAATCGAATTCCGAATCAGATTCTCCCACGATGGAAAACTATTATCTACGGCTAGTACGAGGCGAGTTATCATTAGCCCCAACTCCGCGATCTGTATGAGGCGATCTAGGCCTCTTTCTCTCTACGTCTAGAGCATTGAATTATGGTCTAGAATGAGTCGAGTTTTCATTAGCTCATTGTCTCGGGCGGCTAGGGGTCGGGATGGGTCGATTGCAGCACCCGATGGGGGAGGATCGCCTGCAAGGCTTCCAAGATCCAACTACTACAATTGTTAATAATTTCTCTTAATTATTATTTTAAACCGCATGTACGTAGAATAGATCTTAATTCCACAGCACTGAATGAACTCCTGCACAATTCTACAAGTACGATGATACACCAACCTGTTGGACTGTAATGATAACTGATGATGACCCGTCTCGGCGGGGTCTGGCAATGAATGGACTGACCGGTCACAATCCCGGGCCAGTCGAAGCTTCTTATAAAATATAGGGGTTGTAGTGGGTCGTTAACTCGAGCCTGATTGTCATTAGAACACGAGTGGTCATCGCGAGGCTTCTTCTTGCCCGCCCTATACTCTTTGATGAGAAGTTTTAGTTACCCCGATCGGAAGGAGTGTAAACAGCTTCTTCCGTTATATCCGTACCCTTGTCTACTTCCCGCCTAAGGGGCTGGGTGTCTGATTGTGTAGTGTCATTAGCCGGCGTTGTCTTGGCCGGGTTACAAGTGTTAGACTTCTTATTCTTCGGCTTTATCTTGGCCGCCTTATCATCGTGCTGTTATTATTTCTCGGCTTTGTCTTGACCGAGATAATGGCCCTCGGCTTTATCTTGACCGAGTTGATCTCCCCTATTTATTGAGATCTTAGGGTTGGAAAATAATGTTTATTTCAGTTATTTCTTCAGACATCGTGATTCATAAAAAAATAATTGCGCGGTGGCTAAACGTTTCGAGTGTACTCAACGACGTCGCGGTAACGAAAGAGGAGGCTTATATGTGGCGAGGGGGTTTTATGGGTCTCGTCCCGTGACGGGTTTCCCAGGCTATCTGATTGCAGTTAGCCTCTTTCGGGGAGTTTTTTACCGGTGGCTATTCGAGTCAGGGTAACGAATAGCAATTTGATGAGATGGTATAGGTAAGTATAGCGCAGTGTAGTAAATAAGGGTATCAGAGTCACAGACCAGTCATAAACAAATCACAAGGAAAATGGGAAGGATTTGACATGTCAAATTCTTACAACTGGATTGCAAACTCAAACAAACTTCCAGCCAATCAGACAACAGAACCGTGACATGATATGATATACATGTCCCTCCCTATTCAGCTTTACTATTAATAGCTGTAACTATTGATAGGGAATGACATCTTTAAGCAGTAGTTAAGCTATCACGAGTCAATAAATTAAAGCATGAACATGGTTCAAAATTAAATTCCTTTATTTTTCCATTTAATCTCCTTTATCAGATGTTATCTTGACAGATGAGATGAAGTGAACTGGGGGAAAGATATCACATCCATGAAAAATGTCCTTAAAGAAAAGTTACCCTTATCACAAAACACTCATCAAAGTTGATCTTCTCTCCTGTTTCAAAGTCAAGATGGGATTTTTCAACAGCACCAGGAAAAATGTGGGGAAAATTGATGTTGGAAAGTGTAAAATTTTACAACTCAGCTGTAGTAAAATCAGTGAGATTGGAAGTGCTCGTGCTATGGCAGATACATGAATGAGCTAGATTTTAAAATTCAATTAGGTCTATATCATCTCTATAGCCAGGCAATATTTCATTTCTTCTTTTTTCTTGCCAATAAGTAAATCTGCATTTAAAGACCAACTTGTCCACACTTATCAAGCTCAACTCTCTGGGATGATAGGTTATCTTCAGGAATGCCACTCAAGGCAAAGCTGATGTTACAGCAAAATGTTGACATCAGTCTTTCCTATATCCTTCAAGATGTTCTGAGCATCCACAGAAAGAACCACTTCACACAACAGACAAATCACCCCTATTACACATCTATCTGCTTTCAGACAATACACATTTTCTTAACCCCCCCCCCCCACTATCCTTAACCCCATACAAGGCTTAACCCCTGACTATCGTTTTCTTGTTTCAGTATATTTTTCTTTACACCATAATATTTTGCATTTCCTTGACCAGACTATCGCACAGCTCATGAATATTGATCACTTTGCTCCATTGCGCACATTTAACATGAACTAATGCGAGACATCACACTTTCATTCATCAAAACCCATCTTTCTTAATTATCAAAGGATCTAATAATAGCCAGGACACATATTCTGAAAGATCAACAAAAAATATAGGCTCTTTTCCTCAAAATTTAACAAAATGAAGTATACCAAGAACAGAAACTCTTTAGAGTGGCACTTGTCCATTCCCATACAATATTTTGGTGAATATTGACCCCAAAAAACTCAATATTATTTCATTGTCCAGCATGTATTCCCCCAATTATATCCACTGCCTATCCCTTAACACAACCTATCCCCATTTTATATTCAAGACCTAAATCTCATTTCACCATGTAACATTTTACTACATCTTCATTAATGAAAAATGCCCAGCTGCAATATTTAATGAGCGAAAACCATACCATCCCACCCCCCCCCCCAAAAAAAATACACCTTTTCCCATTTTGAATGCAATGCACAAGACCAAAATGGTTGCATACAGATAGCTACATAAGTCCATCAAAATAACATTCACTGTTGCATTAATAACAGTTTGTTACATTACATAGTAATGATATCAGAATGACAGGTGAACATATCTCAAAAATGTCAATAATGTACACTGCCCTCTATCATCTCAAGATGTGCATCTACTTTCTCAAACTTGTTTAGTAGAAACCAGTTAAAGTGTTAATCAGAATGCTTGGAGTATATGAAGCAATTTTGAGAGATCTACCAAGCCAGTTTGGAAAACTTTTTTTTACCTATTTTTCACAATTGATTTTCAAATAAGAGAGAGGTGCCTCACACCTTATTTCTTTTGTTGTTTTATTGTTTGAATTACACATTTTAATTTTTAGACATTTTACTGAAGCACAAAATGTTAAAGTAATAGTAATTCCACATATTCACGGAGAAATAATACTTTGTTTCACATAACATCGAAGACAGAATTAAAATATTACATATTTCAAATAATAAAATACAAAAGAAATAGAGAGTGAGTGATGTCATCAGACCCCTCCTTTACATACCGACCAGGATTTGAATATATTACTTAATTGTGAAATGAAGGAAAACTTTGATGTCATAGCTTTCTTATCTTACATCCAGTTTTGATGAAATTTTCAGTGTTATGCTTCTTATTCAAATCAACTTATTGGGGTGGCCTAGTCCTTTAAGATAATCACGATTTATCAAGAGACTAGTTGTTTGCTGGTTCGATGCTACCTTTTTATAATCTACTTATTAGTTCTTTCCTGAATACCTAGTTCCCACTGGTCTTAATCATGGAATAATCATAATGCTAGTAGAACTGATCACATGATAGTGAGAACGAGGTTTTATGATATTCATACACTCACCCAAAGTCATTCCAAGTATTCTTCTTTGATAATGTAATATTCACCTCATCAATACAGAAGTCAAGGTCATGATAGGGCCAGAGTTTTCAAATTAGCTTTCTGATCCGGCAAATTCTCCTGATCACTGAACAATCTCAAGATTTGTAATGGAGTTACAATTATCGCTCTAGTTCATAGGATTAATCTCGAGATTGCAATCCTTAGTAAACTACAGAGTTTTTTGCACTAAAAGAGCGCTATTTTACCAATTATCTCGCTAATTTGCGGTTGCAGATGCACTCAGGATTATTTATTCACGGCGTCAGACCATAATGCATCGATGCCTAGCTCTTCTTGTGATGGTTGAGACAGGGTTTCTTGAATCTCAAGATTAATCGTGAAGAGGGCTTATCGGGCTAAAATCTCGAGATTGAGAAAACTGGAGCTGGTACAGCACCGCCTGATGTTAATGATATGATACAAGCTTTCATTCTTTGTACTGAAATGTATTTCACTGATAAATCATATCATTTCTGTAGCACATGCATCTGCGCTTTATAAGGATGAAGAAGCAATTGTTAATTCTTTGTTGACATCTGTATCTCTTATTCTCCAGGGCAATTCATATCATATCCCTTTAACTACTCATATAACATCAATTGCTAAATTTCAATCCTTCTCGTCTAATATTCAACAACCATTTCTCCAACTATAAAAAACATATATTCTTTTTTTGTCAAATGCATTCACTGAAGCCAGCAGCAAAAGGAGACAGAAAATGACCAATAAATCATAACCTCCTGTCAAACTTCAAGTCTTTCTTGCGTGGAAACATGACAATGATCAGAATTTTCAAAGGTTGTAGATAAAAGATATAAAATGTCAGATGAAGTTCAGAGGTAGAAAGTTCATTAAAAGCAAAATAATTGTAATCTATTTTGATGACAGCTGCACTGCAGAGATAGTACACTGGTGATTAGTATTCCATTTCATTTTAAAATGTGGGTTTGGAAAGATGTTTAATGAGCCATAAAGGATCACACAGATATAGAGGGTAAAACAAAACTCAGATCTTTACCGGTTTTTTGGGAGGGTGGGGGTCTTATTATCAGTATTGACTTGCTCTGATAGGTGTAAATACATTGTATGGCATATGGGATGTTTGAACTTTGTAGAACAGGTGAGCTATATTACTCTATTCTGGAGTAATTTTTGATCCATCATATTCTTTTCTCTTTATACCTTTTCTACCCTGGAGTTCAAAGCAGACTCCACCTTTTTTCACCTCATCAGGTCAACTGATAATATGCTTGGAATGTTGAAGGACCCAACAAAATATCATCAAGAAACATGAGTACCTTTCTTTTAAAGGGCATGTTCACCCAGATCATAAGGTTTTACAAAAAAATAAAAATGGAGAAAAAATATTGGTGAAGGTTGGATGAAGATCCATTAAAGAATAAGAGAATTATAAATACTTGATTTGTGACATCATTTATGCAAGTAGCTCCCCCATATTTCAAGTGATATAAATTCAATAATTCAATATTTTGAATGGAACATGATGAAAATATTTCTCTTAGAGGGAACAAATATTGATGTGTCTAATGATATATCCACCATTCAAATAATAAAGATTACTTTGATAATTTTTAAGAATATGGCAATTTGGGAAATCATATCACATGAAATATTGAAGAACCTGCTTGTTTTATGAGGTCACTAAGTCAAAACTTTCAAAATTCATAACTTTATTAATCATTAATAGATATTTGTCAAACTTTCACTAATATTTTTCTGTAATTTGAGCATTTTTAATAGAGAGACAATGTAATATGTTTGTTTATAACCTTGAGCATTAATAATAACCAACCCTTACAATATGAATCTCAGTCAAACTCAATCCATTCACCATGAGACCAAGATAGGATCTTAATTCAAACCACTTTTGTAAAGTTTGGCCAATGATTCAATATGCCCTTTCACATGGTTAAAAAGTGAATTGAATGATGATTCCAGTGAAAAATAAGACTATTGACAAATTTTTAGCACGTATAAAAGCAAAGTAAAAAATTATTAGAATCATGAATGCTAATCATAATCACAAATTCAAATTCTACTCCAGAGTTGAATTCCAGTTCCATTCAAAGCACAGTTATTGAGTGAGTGTGTGAAAGGTCCAATGACTCTAAAAGATGAATTGCAATCATCATTACAATGAAAAGGCCCTATATCTTGTCAAAATATGCATTCACACAAATACAGGACATTCGTATTTCCAAAATTTGAATATTTGGGGGGTGACTTTAATCCTTTACTTTCTCTTTATTCTTCTTTCCCTTTTCTCTGCCCATCTCTTTATTTTTCCACATACCTCTCAGTCTCTGTTGATATGTGCATAGAGCAAACCAATAGCACACACACACACATAGTAGAAAGAGAATACAAAGACAGTAGACAGTCATAATGCCTGACTCATAAACCAATCAATCCCAAACCTATGAACAAATATTCTCTGCATTCTTTCTTCTCTATTTACCTTTCACTCTTCCCTTCATAGACATCTCCCCTTAACCTATGCTTTAAGGTGTCATCATAACATGGCTTTGTTATTGCAAAGTTCATTGCCCCAGGCTCAACTTGTCTACTCACTTCAAGGTGAAGCTCAAGTTCTATTGATAGACTCAATATCTAGGCCCCGTCTTAGAAAGAGTTACGATTGATCTCATCAATCTTTACTAGGCAAATCCATGTTACTGATGTCATCATTTATCCTGACATGAAATGTACACAACATCCCTTTGTAAACAAATGGGAGCACACTGATTGTCCAAACAATTATGTATGCATCAATATATAGACATACACATTTCAGATGTTGGGATTACTGGCTTTCCAGAGTTGTGATTAGTAGGATTAATTGTAACTATGTGAGATGGCACCTATGGTGTATTCTAAGGGTTTTACAAAGCAGATAAACCTCTACTCATATAACTATTACATCAATACTATGACTCTGTTACATACAAGAAGAATTGTAAAAGCAATTACATTCATTTATCTAATAATTTCCCCTTTAAGGATATTTTCGAATGATCAAGAACATTCCACAAGTTTGTAAAAGCTTTTGTTAAGCAGGCCTCTGCCTATTTAAAGGCCAAGGATTGTTATTTCTGAATAGAGATTACTTTACAATAGAATTGTATTGGTAGTGGAAATGAACAGGCTTAGCTATTTTGTTGACACATGTTAATTTCAATAAGGTCATTCAAGAGTCTTCTGGAATTTGACTGCTCCTGAAAGGAGAATGTTTTTTAAAGACAATACTAGAACCTTCCATAATAGTTAATACTATATAGAAGCCTCTAGAATAGTGAATACTAGAATGATCTAATACTAGAAGGATCTCGAATAGTTGTAATTAGTATATAAAGCTGGCAGATTCTTCAAGAACATCATCACATCACATCATATGAGATCACTTCACCAGGTCTGATCAGAGCTAAGAGTTTCACTCCAGACTTTATTTCCACCTGGAATATTTATCTTCTGTGGAATTATTTGCCCGCCATCAATGAACTGTTTGCAGTTATTTTGAGAGAGGAATTCTCAGTTCTCATCGAGATCATCAACCTGTTTAATGAACACACTTCAACCCATGGATTGCTGAAATTGACTGTTAATCATCATCAACATCGTCTTCACGGACATTTCAACTTGATACAGTGACTCGTCATCATCGCCATCATTGTGAACGTTTACTTTTGCCAGCCAAATTGGAATTTTAATTTGGATTATTAATCGGATATATTGCACGTCTGTCACCTCAAGAAACATAAGATACTTATTTATGTTTTCTTAGTTTTTGAGTGTTATATTTAGTGTTATATTTCCTGTAATAAAAGAAAAGGAAATTCAATTTCAAATTATTTCATTGTTATTTGTTGCAGTATCGTAACAACTCATTATGTGCAACATTTACAATATCAATAAACCCATGAATGTCAAGACCTACCCCCCACTCCTAACTCCCTCAATTAACAGAACATTATTTCCTTTCTTTCATTTTTTTTAATTTCACTGCTTATGATGTATGTATAAACTTTGTTGGGAACTTTCATTCATTATTGTTAAGCTTTTGTTGAGATTTTTTCTGAAATGAGGTATTGTATTCCATAGTGACCATGGTTAAAGAAGCAACACCAGAGCACTATTTCTTTTCTCCTATCCACATCCTATGGAGACACATCAAAAAAGTCATCCTAAACACAGCTAGACTAGAGCTGAGGAAATTTGCAGAAACCTGAACAAATCCCTTGGAAATTGTGCAAGTAGAAACAATATCCTCCGCAAGTCCTCATCATCATTTCCCCATAATATCTACTAAAATATTTAATAGTAGTAATATTTTCAACACAAACAGGAACTGCAAACATAATGATAGAAAAAGCAATATTATCTTCATAATGTAAGACTTCATTCATGCCAAACTCTTAAAATGAAAAAAATCTAATTGATAATTGGTGACAAGAAAGATTTCTTAACATATCACTGGACCTACTATGAAAAGACTATCAACAAGGAGGATTACTTGAAAATTAATTCATTTATGAGTAATCTCACAACTGATATTCCATGCCAATAGGTTAGCTCATGCCCCCCCCCCCTGCCAATTCGTCTGTACATGCCTAAATCAATTATGAAAATACTTACCTGATTTTCTTATTTACGAGATAACTCATACATCTACTTGATTTGCTAGTTCAGCCCTCTGGACTGCCATACCCGAATAGAACTCCCAAGGATTTAAAAAGCGCGAGCGCGCCCTCTCCCGTTCAGGCTTACTACCCATGATCACCGCGCAACTAGCGTCCATCTTCCTCACCTTTCGCAAGCCCATACGTTGAAACATGTTGCTACGCAAGGCGGAGGGTCGGTGGGAGGGTATCAAGTAGATGTATGAGTTATCTCGTAAATAAGAAAATCAGGTAAGTATTTTCATAATTTACTTCAATAACTCCATACATCTACTTGATTTGCTAGACCAGCACGGACTCAAACCGTAGGGAGGCATGTTTTCAATTGTAAGCCTAAGAAAATTTAAAAGAAAAAACAAAAACAACGAAATTTAGGGAGAGGGGGAAAAAGCCGCAGCTGCTTTAAGCGCCGAAGCAGCAAATCTCGCCTCGCTGGACGGAATGTCCTTCAAGTAGAAAGAAGTGAAGGAGTTAGTTGAGCGCCAAAAGGCGGCCCTCAAAAATGTCCTCGAGAGGAATGCCCTGTATACTCAGGAATACTAAGTATCATGGGCCCTCGGCCTAGTGTCAGGAGAACAACATCACCTGCTGACTAGAGCGTAAGAATCGAAATTTGTTGAAAATTTCAACAAGAATCGTGATCGGAAAACTGAAGCTTTTAAGGCTCAGTAAGTGATCAATCGACCAACCTGAGAAGGCGAGATATCTCAGAACCCCTACCGAAATTTAAGCGTGCCGCTTGCTAGTAACTAGCATGCGACTAGCAGGGCACTCGCTTAATAAGCGAGTGCATGCTAGCGAACAGTCCCTGCTCGCTAAAAGATCGCTTAACTATTACTCTGCACGCATATCACACGCTTATTAAGCTAACCGCATGCTAGTTACTAGCATGCCGCAAGCTTGCGCAAGCTAGTCGCACGCTTCCCGCAAGCTTGGAAATTTCTGTAGGGGAAGCCTCCGCGTGGGAGAAAACGCCCAGAATTCGATATCTGTCTCAAATGCGTGAGGGCAGAAATCTGCAGAATTCTGATAGAGAGCTGTGGTAAAAAGTTACTAGCGGTCCGAAGGGGACCAGGAACGACGGAGAGTAGGGATTTAGGAAGAAAACCACTCGTAAGGCAGACAAGGGTCGAGAAAGCGACTGAGTGCCATCCTGTTAATAAGGAATGCCGCGGACATGTTGCCTATGTAGAATAGAGCAGTCTGGTCAAAACAGCTCAACCGGGCGTGTCAGGGATACAGCGCGGTACACATCACGACAAAAGTGTGTTAGACCGAGTGATCGAGAGAGAACTCAGGATCCCCTTTCTCCCATACTGATTGAAGCACCCATCTGAGGGTGCAGTGCCCGCGGTGGAAGAGGTGGCTTGGCTCAAGCCACCATCGCCGAGAGAGCCCGTGAGGCTAGGCTGCGATGGCTGTCCGCTGGGCGGGGGAATCCCTAGCAGCAGCAAGTGTACGCCAGAGGGAGCTGGCGAAAAAAAATCTGTCACGATATTACGTGTAAACGACCATCAAGAGATGCTCTAAACGAACAGACATCGCCAGATATGATACCTCAACCGTTACATTCCCAACGGAATCGAATGAGGTAGCAATGGCCCTGTCCTATCAAGTTAGGGACGGAAACTGGCTAAGAGTGTCGAAGTCCTCGCTTGAAGAAACAAGCGAAGGAGACTTGAGGAAGTAATCACAAAATTTCCATCAGTCTGCGGTGAGAACCAGTTGTTTATGAAAACAGTCACAAGGCCTGTTTCTCAGGTGATCGTAAGAGCGAGCACCGCCGGCGCCGGTTGCGGCAGCGTGGAACAGTCCGATATCGGTAAGATAAGGAGCTCCAAAAAGCTGCGGGGGGGGGGGGGCGGCAAAAATGACGCCCTAAGCAGCGGGGGATGAGAATCTAAATTTCTAAAAGAAGAACTCCAGTGAAGTAAATCACTTACATGGAGAGGCTCATCCACAGTCGGCCCGAGAGAAGGCGGGTCGTAGTGATCGTGGTTAGGAAGGCATAAGCATACATCCATCCACTGTTACATCATCCTCGGTCGTGCGGTGACCCTGGCCACATGCCTTGCATGGAAGGAGGATGAAAGCAGCATGCGGGGCGACTCGAGTGTGCCGTGAAAAAATTTCTAAGAAAGAAGCCGATTCGACTAACGGGCACGGTAAAGACATCCACCGTAGACCACTCCGCACAAGGAGGGAGCGGCGGAGACGCCCGCAAGATTGACCCACATAGAGGGCAGTCTATGAGATAGACAGTTAGAGCTCGACCGATGGTCTGGCGGTGTACAGTTTGGTGTGAACTCGCCGACCCGGTACGGTGGGTGTGCCCAGAAAGTAGGCATAGAATGCCGACAGAGAATCCTGGGGCTTTAAACAAGTTTGAACGCACGTACATAGCCAACAATCTCATGAGATGTACGGCGGTTACTTTCCTCCGAGATGATGTTTACCCAACCGGGAAAGACTCGGGGAACAGCTGTGAATGTCAACAGGAGGGATATCTAGCATATGAAAAGCTGATTCCTTCCACGTATTCGGTGCGGGTGCTGCCGGCGGTGTCCGGGGGGACGACCGGTGATGGCAGCTCGGGCAGGGTTCGTACGAGCCGCCCGAATACGAGACAAATAGGTTAACATAACCATAATGCATCGGGTGGTGAAGGCATAGCGATTATTAAGCACAGGAGAACTTTTAATCGCCGTGACATTCAGATCCGATATACATACTCATAAGCTCGGAGAGCTATGAGATAGTGAGACATACCGCTGAGCGGTGATGGTGCTCATATCAGAGTCGCCCTCTCTTCAGCGGCGATCGCTGGAGAACGGGTGTCTGTACTATAGCCCTGACTCTGGCGTTGCAAGGGTAGGAGCTAAGTAAGACAGGGCACCCTTACTTTCGAATAGAAAGTGAGGTTCAGGCCAGAAAAGCGACGGTCCCGTCGCCTGGGCGGACGGTCCGCGGACGTGATAGGTTGTCCTCTCAAAGCAGCCAAACATTCTCACGAGAGAAGTGCGGCATGCGGTATGTAAGAGATTCATACCTCCAATCTACGGGCCCGCTTAGGGGGAAGAATGGAGAGGGTTACCGCTGAAGGAGTCGTCGCCGTATGTGAGCTTGACGTAGAGGGCGAATTCGGGAGTACCTGCATAATAATCGCCCCCCCCCCCCTGCCTCTGCCTTCTCGCTAGCCTCGAGAGGCTTGAAAATTTCGAGACGGCGGCGCCGGAGCCTGGCGCTTCCGGGCAGCAGCAGAGCGGGGGTGGGTTTACACCCACGGAGCTGGCGGCTTCCTCGTCGTAGGAGCCGCCTCGTCTAGAGCGACCCCGTCACTCTCCGAGACCCCCAATTCGGCCGATTGAGCTCGGAGCGCCTGAAGAGGCGGGGCGAGAAAATATGGACTCCCTTGCTTCATCAATACCCCCGCTCGGAGGGTAGATGTGAGGTAGATACTTGTCAAGCAGCGCCTGAGCGCTTACTGAAAAGTCGCCCGCGGGATAGGGGTTGTCCTCGTAAAGGGAGTCTCGCTCTATGGACTGAACCGGGAGGTTGTCCAGTAAGCGCCGGGGTGGCCCCGCGTGTCGGCTGGGACACGTGCTCTGAGATCGACGAAAATGCTGGAAAGCACACGCGATCTTGGGGCACCCGGTTAGTCGGTGCACTGGCTGGCGATTTAACAGAATCGCTCGAGGATTTCCCGGGTGTCTGGTGGTTATTGCCCACTTGTCTCGCTTGATGCTCAGGGGCATCAGCGGGGTGAGTAGACGTCGAGGGTGGGGTGAACCCGCACTACTCGAAAGCAGAATGTAGCAGCATGAATAGCTGTGACATCTGACCACCGACACAAGGGTCTGAAGGAGGGACGCCCATGGCAACAGGGCTGGCCGACCTCACCTTCGACCTCTTCTTCTTCGCGGCCTCCGCCGGTGTGGCCGGGGCAGAAGAAGGCACAAGAGGCACGGGTGATTTCTTACGATTTGCCGCCCCTGGCAGGGCGGCCGTCAACAACGAAACTTCACCCGAATCTGACGGGGTCAGATTGTGGTCACAGTCTGATGTGTGACGCCTCTCGCGGTAGCAGAATGTAGCAGCATGAATAGCTGTAACATCTGACCACCGACACAAGGGTCTGAAGGAGGAACGCCCATGGCAGCAGGGCTGGCCAACCTCTCCTTCGACCTCTTCTTCTTCTTCTCTTTCTGCGGGCTCCGCCGGCGTGGCCGGGGCAGAAGAAGGCATGAGAGGCACGGGTGATTTCTTACGATTTGCCGCCCCTGGCAGGGCGGCCGCCGACAATGAAACTTCACCCGAATCTGACGGGGTCAGATTGTGGTCACAGCCCGATGTGTGACGCCTCTCGCGGTAGCAGAATATAGCAGCATAACATGTATGACTGTAACATCTGGCCACCGATAAGAGGGTCTGAAGGAGGAATGCCCATGGCAACAGGGCTGGCCGACCTCTCCTTCGACCTCTTCTTCTTCTTCTTATTTTGCGGGCTCCGCCGGCGTGGCCGGAGCAGAAGAAGGCACAAGAGGCACGGGTGATCTCTTACGATTTGCCGCCCCTGGCAGGGCGGCCGCCAACAACGAAACTTCACCCGAATCTGACGGGGTCAGATTGTGGTCACGATCAGATTGTGGTTACAGTCTGTGTGACGCCTCTCGCGGTCAGGGGCTGGGCGATCTCTCCCGATGCTGTCAACGGAGGACGACTTATACGGCAGAGATCCTGACCTGTGCCGGGGGGAGAGAACCGCACTCTCCCTCCGGACTTCTGGTGACCCGGTAGCCGGTGGGTCGCATAGCCCTATGGGTGCTGCGGCGGCAGGACCTAGTTTAGGCTTGGAAGCCTTGGCTACCACTTTTTCCTTTGTCCGAGACCGTGGCACCACAGTCTTGGCCTTCCTTCTCTTAGCATCCGACCGCAAATTCGGAATGCTGATCGACGCACCCTCATACTCACCGCCGCTGGGCGCTCACCGCGGCGTCCCTCCTGCTCGCCTGGAGGCGGCCGACTTCTGTAACTTGCAATCGGGACGGTCCCCGTGGAGGGCACCAGGTCCTCTGGGGCTGTGTTAGTCCCATTCAAAGATACCTCTCTCTACCCTGAAAAAGGAAAAACAAGAATTTTTCTTTTTCTTTTTTTTTTTTTTTTTTACAAAGATCTCGCTTAGATTAAAAGTGGAGACCGGAGTGGTCTTTCCCTCCTCCTAAAAGGAGTTTGTTTGAGCAAACAGAACAAAACAAGAGGGGAGGGGTAGGGAGGAAGAAGAACCTAAGAATAGTTTAGGTATCTGCCTGTAAGAAAATAAAAAGGAGGTCGGAGACTTTGAAAAAGAACTCCTACAAGGTTCCCCTACTATATTCTCTTTTTTTTTTTTTTGTGCCCGAAGGAAAAATTCGAAACAAAAATTCAAAAATGAATGCAAGTTCAGAAGAGAAAGAAGTTTCCACCTGCGAAGAAACACAAAAACAAGCATTTCAGAGCAGGAAGAAAAGGGATTGAGAGACAAATAATTCCTAGATAAGAGAAATTTTACGATAATTTCCAAGAGGAAAAAAAAAAAAGTAACCTCCTGTGGAAAGGTAAAGAAATTCAGAACAGGAGGAAGGAGGAACGTCTCTAGTAACGATTCCAAGAGGAAGAACGACACAGTAAATCCTCAAAGGGAATCGTAGAGCCCGCCTGTCGAAATAAAAAAATATATAAGACTAGGAGGGAAGAGGGAATTGAACGAAGAAAACAATTCCGGGACAGGTCAAAAAAATTTCTAACAGGAAGGAGACCCCACCTGTAAAGAACAAAAATTTTTTTTTTTTTTTTTTTTTTTTTTTTTTTTTTTTTTTTTTTTTAGGGGGGATTGAATAACCAAACAATCATCAGGTATAATTGCGTAAGCCGAATTAAACAATCCCCGAAGCGTCTGTGAATAAAATATTAATCAAGAATTTTATTCAGAACAGAAAGGAAAAGGAATTGAGCTTTAGGATCCGCCTGTGAATAAAATATCAATCAAGAAATTTATTCAGAACAGAAGGAAAAGGAATTGAGCTTTAAGATCCGCCTGTGAATAAAATATCAATCAAGAAATTTATTCAGAACAGAAGGAAAAAGGAATTGAGCTTTAAGATCCGCCTGTGAATAAAATATCAATTAAGAAATTTATTCAGAACAGAAAGGAAAGAGAATTGAAGAATTAATCAATCAATAATCAATCGAAAATCTTAATAAATCAATTCCAGAAAGCAAGGAAGGAACAGAGTTGAAGATCCCAACCTGCAAAAAGAAATAACAATAACACCCTCGACAACAAAGTGTAGAGGCTGTCTAGAATTTAATTCAAAAACGGCACCAAAAGCCACCACGCTTTGAACGTGAAGAACAATAACCATGACAGGTGGTGAAGGCTTGCTGCCACGTAGGCAGGCCAAGCCCGGTGCCTCGCGAACGCGCTAGCGATGCGGCGCGACGAGAACTCAAACGTTAGAAAACAATTTAAGTGTCACCAAAAACACGTCTAAAAAGTCACGCCAAGTGTAAATTCTGAACACAATCTTACACACAAATGGAAAGATTGAAATTAAAAGGGAGAATGCACCACAGATAAGCGAAAATAATATACCAAAGCTCAAAAAGATTTGAGCTCTTAGGAGACTTATCTGAGCACGTCTTGACAGGTGGCTTGCCGAAAGCAAAAGAGGGACGCTAGTTGCGCGGTGATCATGGGTAGTAAGCCTGAACGGGAGAGGGCGCGCTCGCGCTTTTTAAATCCTTGGGAGTTCTATTCGGGTATGGCAGTCCAGAGGGCTGAACTAGCAAATCAAGTAGATGTATGGAGTTATTGAAGTAAATTTGGCAATCTATTTAAAAGTAATTTTGTTATCATCAATTGAAAACAGCTCTTTCACATAGATTTTTAAAAACAAACTTCAGGAAAGGGGTCCCCAATAAAACTAGGTCAGCAGGATATGTATTAACCTTGAGTTTAAGATTTGATGTTGACGCCACAGCCGCTGCTATTGGAAAAGTATTGGAAAAGTGTGCCTATAGTCTTGCTCTGCTATCAAGGTGAGACAAAAATGTTTAATGAAAGTTGATTTGAGGATACTACCAAAGACAGTTTTTCAATCAATAACTGAAGAGATTTCTCCTTTACAACAGTGTTAAACCATGGATGGCATTGCTGGATTTCCATAGCTGTCACTGTTTTATATTAATCACATTTGGACTCTATGGGCCCCTAGACATTTCCCTGCAAACATTTCATCCAATCTTAAATGATCTAAAGCAGACTGGCTTTTCTAATTCAGGATTATACTGATCTTTCCAAAGAGATAATTGCAATTGATATTTCCATGCATTTCCTGATATTTGTTGACAGGATAGTGGTAGACGAGGGTATGATATGATCACACCTTCTAGAAGACTTGATGGGTTATGTATTAAAGCAATTACCTTTTCAAGCATGGGGAAGACACCTCTCTTCTTTTTCTTCTGCCTCTCTGCTTCCTTGTTGATTTCAGGATACTCAATGAGTGTCACATACCAACTATAATATACATTCAAAATAAAAAGAAAATAAAATAAGTAATCATGAGATAGAAAGAAGAAGGGAAATGTAAATAATGCCAATTTTCTAGAAATTTCATTAAAGTTTTGTATTACACTTAATAAGCTCCCCTTACCTGAACTCTAGGGGTATACCACTCAAGAAACAGCCCCAGATAGAATATTTTAATTAGAAAACACATAAGGTGACATAAGTCATTTATTGTCAATCTTGATTGCTTTATAATAATAATATGATACTTAAAGTAGTACATAACATTATTGATCTCCATATGCCCTTTAGAAATAAATTATTCATTACATAAGAAATTGAACACAATTAATTTGAGTTTCATTGTAGTACAATAAAAAGAACACAATATCAACTTGAAGATGAAAATAAGGAAAAGAACATCACATTTAAAAAAAAGGGAACATGTTTTGAGGTTCACACCTCATCACCAGCCCAAAATCATAGAAGAGTCACTGCTATACATGTATATACATTAGAGATATCAAGGTAATTTCAAGAATGTAGGTACAGAATGGTATGTGCAACAGGGTAAATTGAAAAAGGAGTAAAATTACACAATATGTCAGTAATATATCAGTAATATGTAGGGACAGTGATTTTCCGTTTCAAAAAATGGCATTTTCCGTTTCAGAAAATCTCAAATTCCGTTTCAGCACGTCAGAAAACGGAAATTCCGTTTCCCCATAGACTTTGTACACACGGAAAAGTGACAATTCCGTTTCCACATTGAATAGCAAAATTACACGTACACTCGCACTAGTCCAACTTTGTATCTGCTACTGTACCAACAACACAATAGAATCCGTTCTAATCGGATCTATGCGGGTGTAAATAATATTTTTACAAAGACATTTAGCATGCATACATCCTCACCTCTCACATCATTAGCATTATTTCACGGTGAAATGATTTTTCATCGATAATTTGGGGGGTTTTTTGACATCGTTATCATCAGTCAACGGCTTTTGCCGATCCGCCATCTTGGATTTTAAGACCTAGATATCGTGCTGTTACATCTTCAAACGTAGAGGGCAGCAACACACGACCGTTCATAGTAAGTTGGAACGATCTTTGGTACAGTGCAGTGAAGCCCAACCCAGCCGGCAGGCCGTGTGTGTACGGGCGTGGGGTACTGTACAATCGAGTGTGCTGATGTCGGGTGCGGTCATGATTTGTGAATTGTCATGATTGTAGCGAAGTGAGATCGTGTTTTCTGGGGTTTTTTGGCCATTTAATATTATCAGTTTGTTGTGATTTTGGAGTAATTTCTGTTGCTATTCTGTGTATTTTGAGGGAAAATGCGTTTTCCGTGATTTTCCGTTTGAAATGCCACTTTCCGTTTCAAAAAGCATTTTCCGTGAATTCCGTCCGTTTTCCGCGATCGCGGAAAATCACTGTCCCTAAATATGTCAGTTTGGGTGGGTTGATTAACATAAAGCATTATTTGATCACTGTATACCTGTTGATTGAGTTGGGGCTTTCTCCATTTGATGAAGAGCCCTTCTTATTTTTTTGAGCTGAAAGTCAGTTTGGGCAGTATCAAGAATTTTGAAAAAAAAATGAGTGTTGGGTTGTGATAGGTATAGGGTTGATGATTGTGTTTCCAAACATGGGAGTTTTTATATATGTGTTATAACAATATCATTCTACATTATACTAAATACATATTAATATACATTGCAATAGTTAACATCATACTATTATTTAATATGTATGATACAACAATGGGAAGAGATAAGTCTTGATGCATGTCTTGAAATATCTGCTGCTTGGGAGGCATCACAGAGTTGGGAGTGAACTGAAAAAAAAACATTACTAAGTTTTTTTTTTTTTAGAAAATGATCATTTCCTTTAACTACCCAATAAGACAATAGTCATTGTTTCACCTCCAGTATTAAGAACTTTATTCAAATACAGAAATATGATTTACACTGGACCTTTTTTTCATCAATGAACCATTTAAGCTTTCACCAGGCTTATTTTCCTATATACACATTTAACTCAAATTTATCGTTAAAGGGGAAAGTTCACCCTGATATTTGATAAAAAGTTTATTTCAGAACTGGTAGAAAAATAAAAAATAACTCAGGGCCAGCTCACATTCTATCAAAAAGGACAAGGCAAAAGCGATTTTGTGTCTCGCCCACCAAAAAAAAAAAAGTAAATTGCGAGGGCAGCAACAGAATTGTATCGAAACTTCATTGTGAAATGAATGGGATGGAATAACACTTGTCATACAAGCCTTGCACGTAAACTTTAACATTGACCTAAAGATGACCTTTGACCTTACCATGTGACCTCCAACTGCAGCATATCATGCAGGTCGCGTAAGTACATCTGCCATCCAAGTTTGGTTGAAAAGTAACTTCCGGTTGCGGAGTCAGGTGTCATACGAGAGTCTTGCATGTAAACTTTAACGTCGACATGAAAATGACCTTTGACCTTACCATGTGACCTCCAACTGCAGCATAATATGCAGGTCCCCCAAGTCCATCTACCATCCAAGTTTGGTTGAAAAGCGACTTACGGTTGTGGAGTTATATGTCATTAGATTTGTGACGGAAGGAAGACGGACAACATTTGGATCCCTAAGTCTCGCCTTTACCTCTGGTGGGCGAGACAAAAAGTGGAGCACCTCTGGCAGTCTACATTTATGTCCAAGTTTTATAAACTAGGTCTATCTATTTTCTCAGATATGGTGACAATAAAAAAAACTTAACCTCAATACAAAGAGAAAAATCCAACAAGCATAACACTTAAAAATTTCATCAAAATCGGATGTAAAATAAGAAAGTTACCACATTCTAAATTTCCTCTTAATTTCACAAAACAGATATTTGCACATCCTGGTAGGTATGCAAATGAGGGGACTGATGACATCATCAACTCACTACTTCTATTGTGTTTCATTAAATGAAATACGAAATGTTTCAATTTTCTCCTTGCAATGAGAAACAAAGTTTTATTCCTCCTTGAAAATGTGGTATTACCCATGTTTGTGGTTCAGCCAAGTTGGACATTCTATTTAAATCTGTAAAAATTGAAGCATTTCATATCAAACAATAAAAAACAAAAGAAATAGTAAGAGAGGGATTTATCATTATTTTCTCTCATTTGCATACCAATGAGTTGTGCATATAATTGTTTTGTGAAAAATTAGCAAAACTTAAAAGTCATAACTTTCTTATTTTACATCCAATTTGGATCAAATTTTAAGTGTTATGCTTGTTGGATTTTTCTTTTTATTCAAGTCTACTTTCATTGGGGTGGACTTGTCCTTTAAGAATTTGATGAAGATTCCCCCAACATTGTTTCAGTTTATTGACCCTAAATGACCTTTGACCTTGGTCATGTGACAAAGGTTGCCATTATGTCAAAATTTCATGAACTATATAGGCCCATATACGTTCTAACTTATATTAACATTTATAACGCTTCTGCTGCCGCCGTCAGAAAAGCAGCACTCATTATAGCCTCGCTCTGCTATGGAGGCGAAACGAAAACAAAACCCAAGACATGTAGACTCTTTCAATGGTACCTGGGAGAAAGAATCCTTTGAATTTCAATCATAAGTCAGTGGAATCTGTGAGAATGATGTCATAACCGGCATAACCCTGGGAAGTCTGAAACATTAGCCAAAGGCACCACCTAGATCTAGGGGTACATTGATCTACACCTGCTTAAATCTTCTTTCCATTCAGTCTCACCCACATGGTCTAATCCTACCTTGAATACAAATCAAGTAACAGTAGGGGGTTTCAAACCGCCTCGATCACAAGAATCCCCGTTAAATTACGGGAACTGTTTTCGGCTAAAAAATACCCATAAATTATTCCTGCATTCACACCGCCCCGAAACATACCCTTCGGGATAAGTTCCTGAAGTTACGAGCATGCGCATTGTATGGTCTGATAAGCAGGCAAGGCGCGAGATTCAAAATCACTAGCCCAGCAGCCACCCACGGCGCAGCGCCCAACGACACGCTGGGCTAAAAGTTCCCGTAATTTGCTTTCACATCGCCAAAATACCTGCGACCTTGGAAAAATCCCCGCGAAAGTTCTCGTAATTTCGCCAAGTACCTACTATTTAGCGGGTATTTTCTTTCGGGGAGATTACGCGTAGTTTGCTTTCACATTACCAAAATACCTGGTATTTTCTGATCGGGGTAAATTTCCCGATCAGAGAATACCTGGAACTGACGAACTTCGAGGCAGTCTGAAACCACCTAGTTTGGTCTAATTACCATTTAGCCCAATTACTATTTTGTGTATTTCCAGTTAGGCTATATAGGCCTACCCATTTTTTACTTCCATTTGGTCGAACATCACTTAGTCTTTAACTTTTAAGCAGCCCTACATGTATATCATATAAATATAAGATATCCCAATTGGTTTGCATGAAAGAACATTACTATCTACATCCCCTTTCCCATTGCATTTAGAAAAGAACACTACTGCAGTCCAAGTTGGTTCAAGTAACACCCCCCCCCCCACCGTTTGCACATTTACAACATGTATCTACTACATAACAAGGTACATATTTTTCATAATTTTATGACCCCCCTTATATCATTCCTCAATCATCATTAATCCCCGGGGGGCCACTTACATTGACGAGTGGATACCATGCGCGACCGAAAAAACATGTAATAAGGATGTCTTTTTCACGATAGGACACCTTACGTACGTAACGTGATAAGGGTGTCAAAAATACATAAATAATGAAAAAGGGTATCTATTTCGCTAGGATATTACGTGTTTAGGGTCACATTTGCGGGGATGATATAACAAAATTAAAATGTTTTATAAAGGATGTCGTTTTTGCCCCAACCCTACGTGTTTAGAGTCCAATTTGCGCAAGGTGTAGAAGGTGGCGTCGTACTAAACCAAATGATGTGTATAAAGGTGGGTAAAACCGACGACCGAAGGACCCGTGGCATAACAAAAAAACATTTCTGTACTTGTTTAGGGGTTCATTTCAGGCAATATTTGCCAAGAGTATCGTTTTGTTTCCAATACTTGTTAAGGGTAGGGTTTCACAAGCCAATACTTGTTAAGGGGTGCATTTTCAGAATATGGAAATTACGTGTTTAGGGTGCTTTTCGAGACTCCATGGTCGCGCATGGTATTCACTCTTCAATGGAAGTGCCCCCCGGGTTATACGTCTGTGACTCAGTGGTGGCAATTTCAGGTCCAGGAGGCGAAGACGTTCAGAGTATGATAGGGATCAATTTAGTAGATATAGCTCTACGTTGGACACTCTCTAATCGCCTCTGCTCACCCATCTTATATGGTGACCACGCATTAATCAAGTTTTTACTGTGATAAAGACCCTGTTATCTAAGTACCTTATAACTAAACTGGGCGTTGTGGCATGTGCCTGTAATCCAAGCTGTGGGGAAGTTACAAATTGATGCAGAGGTTCGAGCCCTGGTCACATCTTTCGGATGGTGACGTTAAAGGTCGGTCCCAGACGTAAATAATCATATCTGATTGATACATGTCTGACAAAACTCAAACACACACACACACACACACACACTAGGTTAGTGGAAACCAGTGTAATGGAAGATGTCAAAGACACCGTTCTCATTATACTTTCTAAAACTGGTTTACTGGAAACTGGTTCAGGAAACCGGTTAGGAAGAAAGTGGTTTTAAAACCGCTTCACCTTATGCGGTCTTGTTACTATGGGAACACTCTCAGTGGGGTAACATGTTTCATGCAAAATTTGAAACCGCTGCATAGGCATTCCACATACAGTGTGGAGATGCACGCTTGAAATGTGCAAAGATTGCTACCTGAAGAACGGGTTGAAGCGGTTTTAAAAACCACTTTCGGGTTATCAAATGGGAATGCTAGCAAAGCAATCTTCCAAACTGGTTTCCTGAACCGGTTTCCAGAAAACTAGTTTTTATGTTTGTAATGAGAACGGTGTCCAAGATGGCTTTAACCGTTCTCATTACACGTGAAACTAGTTTGCACTAAACTTGTTTCCAGTAAACTAGTTTTAGGATGTAGTGAGTCATAGGAGTCTTGGAAGCGATGATTTAGAAATCCACCTCATGATGTGGTTTTCAAGACAGTTTTGCCTCATTCAAAGTGATTTAAGGGTATAGATGAGGACACAAAGGTTCTTCTGGAAGCGATCTTTGCATGGAAATAAAAGAGTGCATTAATGTTTGGTATGATATACCTACAATGGAGAAATTTTATGTAAAACATTCCCATAGCAACAAGACCACTTTACATGAAGTGATTTTGGAAAACAGTTCAAGAAATGGTGATTAGAACATTAGTGAAACAATATTCTCATCTAATTTCCTGACCTGCTTCGAGGGAAACCAGTTCAAGAAAGTAGATGAGAGCAGGGTGAAAGTTCCCTGGATGAGACAGAGTTAATATACCCATGGTGACAAAGTGACAGGTTGAAAGGTTTTACCAGCAGATTTCCTGTACTTATGGTTGGTCCCTGGGAACATCAAAATTATTATGTAATATGTCACAGAGGAATCTTCAAGTTGTCATAAACTCTGAATTCAGACAGAGGGAATATCATCATATCTCTTTTATATTCAAGTATTTACAAATGTATCCATGGAGAGAATACAGATGCAATTCTTTATGTGAGGAGCAAGAAATTACCCTGCCTCTCTAACAATAGTCTGAACATGGTAAGATGAGAACGTATGGGATATAAAAAGCTAATGCAGCAAATGCATTAATCTTTGTGTTTCAGTTGATTTTTAGTTAAAGAGGGGTCTACTTTACATCAGGGGGAGTTAGGTTTTTTTAATGAGACTTGTAATTTTCTTGATTTCTTTATATAAGCCTATCATATTCTACTCTAAATATGTTCTGACATTCAGAGTAAACACACCCAAAGCCTGCTATATAAGCCACAGCACTCCATCAACAACTGCCCTTCCCTACTAAGCACTTCTTCCCATATATCCTCATTGGAATATAAAACCTGTATGGAAAATTGGCCACCTTTACATAGATGGAACTCAGCAACGTTTATAAAAAGAAGATGGATTATCTGTATAAGATGGAAGGATATCCTAAAAAAAAAGGAAAGGAATGAGATTTACATAGCCAATATTGTAAAGCAAGGCTCGACATTAGCGGTGGCCCGGGGCCACCAAAAATTCATCTCGGGCAACCATTATTAAAAAAATGTTAAGTTTTGGTGGCCCGAATCGGGCAACCAATAATTTTCAAAGTAGCACAATTTTTCTCCCGATTTTGCATGTATTTATCAACTTTCTACAGTTCAAATTGCAAGTCAATTTGTCATGCGCCTTTTTTGGTAATCTACACACAAATACACACACACAAAGATTGCACAGTCATGACAGTATGTATGTAGGCCTACCGCTAGCATACAGTAACTATTATTCAGCCGGCCGTGCCAGCTGTCTGGCTGAGCCTTGCATGCGTGAAACCACTGCAGCTGGCTGTGCGCTAGCAGACTATTCAGACTCAGGGAGCTGCGATGCGAAATGTTACTGCTAAGAAATCTTCCCCAGAACTTTGAAAATCTACGTCAAAGTCACATTTTACACCAATGAAATGCCCTTCTACAGTCCATATTACTGAAACCTGATAATTTGCAAGCATTAAAAGGAGGAATTATGACCTCTCTTTTGACTCAAAAAGACCGATTTCCAAATGCATTAATACACATAAAACACATAGGTGAGTACATCACAGTCCCACATGTGAATTTGTATGTATGTTGATATTTGGTTTATTTTCGAAGCTGTCTTGAATAGACAGCTTCTTTCTTTCTTTCTTGTTTATAAATGACTTCTTAAACCACTCTTAAGGAAGTAAATACTTTGGGAAGGCATTTTATTGATATGAAATGTGAATTTTTTCCATCATTTTGTCAAATATATAGGAAGGAATTTTCTGTTTTTTCCAGATAACTTGCCGTTTTCTTATTTTTTTCTGTCATTTTTTACAGTGATTAAACCATTTATACCCCTTCCCATTGAATATGCCTGATTAAAGAACATGTTTCTACTGAAAAGTAATAATAATTTTCCCCATTTTTTCTGATAATTTTGTCTTATTCATTTTTCTTACATTTTCTTTTTTGTTTTTTTCTCAATTTTTTTTCCTGTTCTTTGTTTTTTCTTACTTCATTTTTTTATTTGTCTTTTTTCACTTATTCATTTTTACAATTTTTTTTTTTCCAATATACTATTTTAAAAATTACTTTTGTTTATTTCCCCTTTTATACATTGTTCTAATTCTGCAGCATATCTTTTGTGATTTTCTCCTGCTATAATATGCTGGAAAAGAGAAAATAAACTGGATTTGGGGCCTGCGTAATCTAGGTTTTACGATCAAAAAGGAAGGAAAAATCATTGTTTTGTAAATCAATCTGAGTTTGCTATATGCACTATTTATTTACTTTACCATTATGAGCAATTGATATATTACCACAAAATAAGCAAAGTAAAATAACAGCATGCACGATTTATATACAAGATGTAGAAAGAATAGTGGTACATGGTAGTGACTGCAGAATATTTCAGTTTGTTTGATTTATTTTTAATTAATGTTTTTCTTTTTTTCGGGCCACCAAACTTTCCTAATGGGCCCGAACGGGCCACCACCAAAAAAAGTTAATGTGGAGCCTTGTTGTAAAGGCATGGTGAGAAAATTATTTTAAAAATAGCTACTGAGTTTCATAATTAGGCTGAATAGTAATACAAACTTTGTGAATATATTTAAATATTATATGAAAGTTAAGAATTTACCTCCTTGATTTTATCAAGATACAAAAAAATAATTTCTTAAATTACCCAAAAAGGTTTTTACAGAAAAAAAATCAAACATACAGGATATGTGCTTTTCTTTGACTTCCCTCCTATACCTAAGGTGATAACATTCACAACAAATTATTTGACATTAGGTAGTTTCAGACTAATGTTGTAACCGATTTTTATTCCAATTCCCGATCCGATCCGATTTTACCCTTTTTTCTACATTTTTCCGAACTCCGATTTTTGACCAGTGGGGAAAAAATCGGATCAGAAAAACCATAACATAACAAGACAAAAAAAAACACTTGGCGACATGTTTTCCGTCAAAATGCGCTGGTGATTTGTTTTGATCTCGGACAAAAGCGGTGGAAGGAAAAGAAGATAAAGGAGAAGAAAATTATGATTTGTTTTTATCTCCGATATTAGCGGAAAGGGAGGTGGAGGAGAAGATGATGATTTGTTTTGATCTCCGACATAATCGGGGAAGAACAAAAAGATAATGATAATTGGTGATAATTTGTTATGATCTCCGACAAAATGGAGGAAGAAGAAAAACAACAAGAAGACGATGATATGTTTTGATCTTAAGCGGAGGCAAATAAGATTTTCCTCATAGGATGAGGTGCGACACCTCGAAACATGTTCCGTTTATTAAAATGTTATGTTCTATTCTTTATTTTTGTCTTCAAATAAGATTTAATTGAACACGCTAACATGCGCGGTAATATTTACGACTATCTGACTATGCGTCCTCTAAGAGTTAACAATTAATTACCTCCGCCATCACTACGATGTTGTAGAGAAGGTGAATATCATCTTTAACAACTTTGGATAATAGTGCATCTTTTTCGGGAGATCATGCGACCTTTAAGAGTTTACAATTACCTCCGCCATCACTACGATGTTGTAGAGAAGGTGAATATCATGGTAAACAACTGTGGATAATAATGGGTCTTTTTCGGGAGGTCATGCGACCTTTCAGAGTTTACGATTACCTCCGCCATCACTACGATGTTGTAGAGAAGGTGAATATCATCTTTAACAACTTTGGATAATAGTGCGTCTTTTTCGGGAGATCATGCGACCTTTAAGAGTTTACAATTACCTCCGCCATCACTACGATGTTGTAGAGAAGGTGAATATCATGGTAAACAACTCTGGATAATAATGGGTCTTTTTCGGGAGGTCATGCGACCTTTCAGAGTTTACGATTACCTCCGCCATCACTACGATGTTGTAGAGAAGGTGAATATCATGGTAAACAACTCCCAATAATAATTTGTCTTTTTCGAGAGGTCATGCGACCTTTAAAAGTTTATGATTACCTCCACCATCACTACGATGTTGTAGAGAAGGTGAATATCATGGTAAACAACTCTGGATAATAATGCGTCCTTTTCGGGAGGTGATGTGACCTTTAAGAGTTTATGATTACCTCCACCATCACTACGATGTTGTAGAGAAGGTGAATATCATGGTAAACAACTCTGGATAATAATGCGTCTTTTTCGGGAGGTGATATGACCTTTAAAAGTTTACGATTACCTCCGCCATCTCTACGATGTTGTAGAGAAGGTGAATATCATCGTAAACAACTTTGGATAATAGTGCGTCTTTTTCTAGAGGTCATGCGACCTTTAAGAGTTTACGATTACCTCCGCCATCACTACGATGTTGTAGAGAAGGTGAATATCAACGGAAACAACTTCAGATAGTAGTGCCTCCTTTTCGGTAAGTAATGCGACCTCTAAAAGTTCACAACGGACTCCGCCATCACCACGATGTTGTAGAGAAGAGGCCTATCGTTGATCGGCGGTAGTGTCGCCCGCTGGAACGTCATTATCTTCTTTTCCTTCCTCCGATTATGTCGGAGATCAAAACAAATCATCTTCTTCCTCCGCTTTTGTCGGAGATCAAAACAAATTCTGCCATCAGTGTAGCTTGCAGCATTTGTTCACATGCCGGCCACATACAAATTTTAATGTATTTTTTTGTTTTTGAATATCTTCCGCTCCAATATCCGAACCAATTTCGAATTTAGGAGCAAAACTTCCGAACCGAACTCCGATCCCGTAATTGCTCTAACTTACGTTATTTCAGACCGCCTCGAAGTTCGTCAGTTCCAGGTATTCTCTGATCAGGAAAATTTACCCCGATCAGAAAAAACTAGGTATTTTGGTAATGTGAAAGCAAACTACACATAATTTCCCCAAAAGAAAATACCCGCTATATAGTAGGTACTTGGCGACATTACGAGAACTTTCGCAGGGATTTTTCCAAGGTCACAGACATTTTGGCAATGTGAAAGCATTTTACGGGAACTTTTAGCCCAGCATGTCGTTGGGAACGGGAGCTGTGGGTGGCTGCTGGGCTAGTGATTTTGAATCTAGCGCCTTGCCTGCTTATCAGACTATACTGCGCATGCTCGTAACTTCAGGAATTTATCCCGAAGGATATGTTTTGGGGCGGTGTGAATACAGGAATAATTACTGGGTATTTTTTAGCCTAAAAAAGTTCTCGTAATTTAATGGGGATTCTTGTGATCGAGGCGATTTGAAACCACCTACTACTAAGGGCCTGTTTTTACTAAAGACACACACACAGAAGCAGACAGAAGATCAAAAGAGGCATTGCTAATCTGCCCAACCAAGACATCACTTTATTATAAAAAAGAAAGAAATCAGAAACCCCTTAAATCATGCAGCAACGCCCCCTCAAAACAAAATTAAATCACTCAGGAGTGCATATCGTTTCAGAAGACAGCAATTTTCTGAGATTTCCTGCAACAAAAATACACTAGCTCCTATGATATGGAAGCTAGTCATTGATTTCCACCCATTACAGCAATACATAGTACATGCATACTGAAAAAGCTACGCTTCATTACATACACTACATGTAACATTATACAGGAGTGGAAACCGCTGAGAGGTCTAGAATTTCAGCTTCTTGTCATTTCTGAGGTTATCACATGGTGGAGGATTTCTATCTAAAATTATCCAAGGTTACATATAGACAGAAATAGTCTGTACTTGATAATGATCTCTTTAGCAGATCTCAAGAGATATCAAGTCATAAGGTGAACACTATGTTTAATTATGGGTATGTTGTAATTGCTAGGAAATAGTTCGGTGATTCATTTCAGGGTTGAGTAAAAGGTCTGATAATCTATTGAATCCTCTCTGAAACAATGAATGAATAATATTCCAGTGCTTGCCCCTTATTTCTATACCTGTCAGGAAATATATCTTGCATGTACATTTTAATTTTTGATTTACGTCAACAATTATAATTTTGTATACTCTCATCATGTTTTCAATTACCTGCTTTGGATTTGGAACCATGTTGTAAATCACTACTCTAATTAGTAAATTGTCTCCTGCCAGTGCTATGCAAATAAGGCCATGTTTATGCTTCCACTTTTCAGGCCAGAATCAGCGTTTTCCTACGTGATTAATCCAAAACACGGTTGCATTTATGCTTACTTTCATTTAAAGGACGTTTCAAAATGCTGATCGTAAACTCACAAAAAGGTGCTTTTGTAAAGGACGTTTGACCAGAATCAGGCTTTCTGGGGACGTATAAACAGAACCACGATCGTAAACATGTTGAAATGACGTCATCTGGTACATGCTTCCGGTGAGATGAAAATCAGTGGGCAAATACAATCAAATTGCTCCATATGGTCGCATGTTATCTCCACTAAATAACAACACTAAAAAAAAAACTTTCGAAAAAAGGCGAGCCCAATTTGACCTTACTTTCCTGCTCAATGAAAATTACGTTGAGAAGCCAGCTGGAGATTGTGATTTCGCCTCTGAAAAGTTAAGCATAAACAGCACTCCCAGAACCACATTTACGATCGGCGTTTTGAATCGACGTTTGAAAACGCTGATTCTGTCCTCGTAATGGAAGCATACACACACCCAAAATAAAATTGTAAAATGAAATAGACTTACTTGTCTTTATCCTCCCTGGTCTCTGCCCTGATATATGTTGTTTCATCAGGTGTATCAATACCAATAGAGAAAGGATGACCAGTTAGTTTATCAGCACTAAATACTTTAGTACATTGATACATGTTCACCATACCCTGTGGTATTGTGTTCGGCTGAAAGAAAAATAAACAGAGATATAACAATATGGATTCTCTGCAGCATGCATTCAAAATAACATCCAAATAATATAGAAAACGAAATGCAATGAAAATGCAACCGATGGCATATGGAAGTGCGGGTTATTTGGGAAATGGTGCTATTGAGCAAAAATTACTAATTATTCGGAGAGCATGTTATGAAACAATAACAGAGCATATCAAGTAGATGTAACCTTGTTATTGCCGTAAATAGTTCTTTATTCTGATATTCTGGGATATCTAATGAACTCTGTGACTTTTGACATTATAATTTCAAAATCTCATGGGATTATCATTACTATGTATCCATGTACATGAATCAAGTTTGAGTAAATTTCTTTATTTGCCATGAGAAAAAGATATCAATATTATGGCTCAGAATGGGACAACTAAGATAGTGAAAGAGTTGGGAGAAAAGTTATGATTGCAAAAATCATCAATGAGTGCAATAATAGCACTAATGAGAAGAAGTCTTGTATTCCATGAAAAAGAACCATCAAACATAATTATTAATTCTCCCACAAGCAAAGTAAAATCATGTCAATTTTCAAAATAAGTTAATATGGCCCATCTTCATGAGAGAGGGAAAGTGAGTTTTGTCACATTCTGAATGTTAAAAATATGAAATGCATTCCTCTATAGTAGTGCTGTAGCCGAACTGCCGAACCGAACGGAAGTTCGCCGAACTTGGCACTTAATTCCGAACCGAACGCAAAGGCCTGGTTCGGTGGTTCGGTAAAAAAAAATTTGCACATTAATTGTGCAAAGCCATTTGCATAATAGCGGGGAATATGGGTCCGTATTCTGAAGTCAGGTTTAACTTAGAACACAGTCTAACTCTGTGCTAAAATTATGGGGAGCCACAAATCTCCAAAAAATCTGTTTATAATTGTATATTTTTCATGTTTACTATTTTGTTTAATTTTGCTTTCATAAGAAGGAATAATACTTCATCTACCATTCCCAAACAATTATGAACAGTTTGGGTGTCAAATGAGTTAATAAATTAAATGTGTATTGTAAGGTATTTGTGCTCCAATAGGCTCTCCATACTTAAACCACAACTTTAAACCAGGGTTTAATTTAAACCCAAGTTCAGAATACGGGCCCATAGATTTAATTAACAAGTGGAATGCCTCTGGCTGTCTCACCTGCATCACGCGGTTCAATATAGCAGCAGTGCTGACTTTGAATACTACTCTAACTCGCACAAGATGTTCAGTGATACATGGTTACTCTAATGTCCACTTTCTATGAACTAGACCAATAAACTTACAGAGATATGATGGTTATTCAACAAAAAACCCCAACATGGCCAAAGTTCATTGACCTTACATGACCTTTGACCTTGATCATGTGACCTGAAACTCGAACAGGATGTTCAGTGATACTTGATTACTCTTATGTACAAGTTCCATGAATCAGATCCATAAACTTTCAAAGTTATGATGGTAATTCAACAGAAACACCCAATTTGGCCAAAGTTCATTGACCTTTGACCTTGGTCATGTGACCTGAAATGCGCACAGGATGTTCAGTGATACTTGATTACTCTAATGTCCAAGTTTAATGAACTAGACCAATAAACTTTCAAAGTTATGATGGTAATTCAACAGATACCCCCGATTCGGCCAAAGTTCATTGACCCTAAATGACCTTTGACCTTAATCATGAGACCTGAAACTTGCACAAAATTTTCAGTGATGCTTGATTACTATTATGTCCAAGTTTCATGAATCAGATCCATAAACTTTCAAAGTTATGATGGGAATTCAACAGATATCCCGGATTCGGCCAAAGTTCATTGACCCTAAATGACCTTTGACCTTGGTCATGTGACGTGAAACTCATGCAGGATATTCAGTGATACTTGATTAACCTTATGTCCAAGTTTCATGAACTAGGTCCATATATTTTCTAAGTTATGATGACATTTCAAAAACTTAACCTCAGGTTAAGATTTCGATGTTGATTCCTCCAACATGGTCTAAGTTCATTGACCCTAAATGACCTTTGACCTTGGTCATGTGATATGAAACTCTAATAGGATGTTCAGTAATACTTGATTAACCTTATGGAAAAGTTTTATTAACTAGGTCCATATACTTTCTAAGTTATGACATCATTTCAAAAACTTAACCTCAGGTTAAGATTTGATGTTGACGCCACCGCCGCCGCCGCCGGAAAAGCAGCGCCTATTGTCTCACTTTGCTTCGCAGGTGAGACAAAAACTATTTCCATTGGTTAGTGATTGTACACAAAAAGAATTCCCCACAAAATAATTTTAAAATCCACTATGAAAGCTCCCATGTCATTTTTCATTGATCTGTTATCAACTTCAGAAATATTTCATTAACATGAATATATTTTTTCTTCACAATATTAGGGGATGTTTGAAGCTAAACTTGGTATGAAAGAGTGGTTTAATTATGTAATGCTGTAATCGATCGTGATCGGACCTATTATTTTTGTATTTCATAAAGAAAAAGACAAGACACAAAATTCATTCCTTGTAAATGACCAACTTTGATTTAATATTATCAGTTTCGATTTTTTTTATAACCATGAATTTTTTTTTCTTCATAAAATGTGGGAGTATTTTAAGCTAAACTCAAAATTGTACTTGAATTACGTATTGCTGTAATCGATCATGATTGTAATCGGACGTACATGTAATTGTTTTGTATCTAAAAAAAGAAAGACAATACATAAATTAATTCCTTGTGACTGACAAAATATTAGTAAAGTATATATTTCACCTTCTGAAATTTCCATATTAATATAAAAGATAAATAAATAAGAGATGAAGGAATGAGGGTAGAAAAAAAAGATAAAAATTCAAAGCAAATCAATGCTTGTTCCCTGATCGCATTCCTGAAATGGTTGGTAAGGAAAGTTGAAACAGGAAGACCAAACAACCTGCTCTCTGCTGCTATTATACAGGTTAATATTTATATTCCGAATTTGAATTGTTTTTCCGTTGTCAAAATTTTCTAAAGAGTGGTTTCATCTGGTCAATAACTGAAATGAAATGATAAAATTATCAGTTCCGTCTTGGTTCTGAAGATCAACGCCGAGTGATCTCACACTAAAATACCCAGTACAGTCCCATGTACTTATTTTCATGTTGGAAATATCTTTTTGTCACGTAGCGTCGATCTTTCTGGACCAAGAATGGAATGATATTTTATCTTTTTAAAGTAATTGATTGACCAGATTTAACCACTTTTCAGAAAATATGTACTTTCTAAAACATTTCATATTCTTTGGAATGTGAATATTTTACCAGTATAATAACAGTTGAGTGGAGGTTGTTTGTCTACTGTTTCAACATTCCCGATCAAAACTTTCCAATCAGAGAAGCTGGGTTCGCAATGACATTGTAATCGATCATGATCATATCTTCATGAAATAATCATGGAAAAATATTCTTTTCTTTGTAATTCTGTTTCTGTCCTCATTCTCTTGTTAGTAATATTTTTTCTGTTTTTTTTTAAATCAATTTAAATATAAAAGTAGAAATGACTCTAATTTTTTATAAAGATTTAAATAAATAAAAGAATGTTGTGCAACAATTTTCATAACCATTCTTTTTAGAAACAAAATTTATTATGAATACATGAGAGATCTCTATAAGGTTACTTGTCCTAGGGTCGGTAAAACCTTAATTCAAAACCTCCATAATTTAATTTGGCATATATTGCCGAACCCCGAACCGAACCAAAGTTCAGAAAAAAATTGCCGATCCCTGCCAAACCGAACCCAAACATGCTGCCTGACTTGTAGCACTACTCTATAGTGTTCCTCTTAACTGTAATATTTGGTTGAAATCTTACAATAATTGTTAATATACCTTTTAAATACAACATAAATGAAATAAGCAATTACAAAGTAACACCATGGCATGCACAGTATGTAAAAAACATAACACAATTAAGAAACTGTGGGAACAAAACTACACAGTACATTAAGGCTGTATAGTTGTTTTCCATTAGAGCAGAATGAATTTAGGTAATTTTTCAGTCCATCTCTGGCTCAAAAGCTGGAACTAATTACAAAATTGTCCTCATGATGAACCTGAAATAGGAAAAAGTAGTATATCTCAATAAATGCATCACTCAGTTATTAATTCATAAAGGAATATGTATACAGTCTGACCTCTCTTATCCAGCCTCCCCTTATCCGGATCTCTCTATTATCCGGACACACACTTGCCGAGATTTTTTTTTTCAATTCAATCTAGTACATGAGGAAATGAGATGAAAATCTAAACTCAATCCTATACGCAAACTCACTTTGATTACATACATTTTCCAATATAGTCTACCTAAAACAACATCATTTTTCATAAAAATATCTCACCCAAATCACCGAAAGAGCTTAGGCAGGATAATTTTCCAAGAAATCAGGGCGCAATGCAAACATTATATCACGTTCTCTTTTTGTTTCCTGGGGAAAAACAACGCATGTCTCGCTAGCTAACGCTAGGCCTCAATACGGACAGCGCCATCTATTGTGTTTGAGCCTACAGTCAGTATAACTATGGCTGACATTGCGAAACTGCGATAGCTGCCACGATGATCTAATTGTAAAACTTAGTTTTGTCGAGTCATTCATTCTCTTTCTTTCAAGGTATGCTCGATTTATACCTCAATCATTTGAGCAGGTAAATTATCCAAGTTTTGGCCATCATTCCATTTCATTTCTGTAAAAATAACGCCTATAATTTCACTGAAACTGCAGTGAATACTGTCTGTACGCCCACTACAATAGATAATGTGTAGCTACTGCCATTGCAGGGATCGAGGCAGCAGCTGCATGTATGTAATACTGGGTCTCCCAGATCCGGGTAAATCCCTTATCCGGATTGGTGCTGGTCCCAACGTGTCCAGATAAGAGAAGTCGGACTATATATTTGAAACCAATGCCAGATTCTCCTACTTAAAGGTCAAGTCTACCTTAGAAAAATATTGATTTGAATCATCAGAGAAAAATCTAACAAGCATAACACTGAAAATTTAATTAAAAATTGTAAGTAAAACAAGGCAAGGGCAATTTTGTG
This sequence comes from Lytechinus variegatus, assembly GCF_018143015.1. NCBI lineage: Eukaryota > Metazoa > Echinodermata > Echinoidea > Temnopleuroida > Toxopneustidae > Lytechinus > Lytechinus variegatus. The sequence goes on from NC_054749.1 coordinate 10,425,049, forward strand.
TCTCGCCCACTAATGAAAATAAACAAAAATATCGTGATTTGCGAGGGCACGCAAAAGTATTGTATCAAAACTTCATTGTGAAATGACTGCGATGGAATAACACTTGTCAAAAGAGCCTTGCACGTTAACTTTAATGTTAACTTGAAAATGACCTTTGACCTTACCATGTGACCTCCGACTGCAGAATAACATGCAGGTCCCCAAGTTCATCTACCATCCAAGTTTGGTTGAAAAATGACTTACGGTTGTGGAGTTAGGTGTCGTAAGAGAGTCTTGCATGTAAACTTTAACATTGACCTGAAAATGACCTTTGACCTCGTCATGTGACCTCCGACTGCAGCATAATATGTAGGTCCCCCAAGTTCATTTACCAACCAAGTTTGGTTGAAAAGTGACTGACAGTTGCGGAGTTAGGTGTCATAAGAGTCTTGCATGTAAACTTTAACGTTGACCTAAAAATAACCTTTGACCTTACCATGTGACCTCCTACTGCAGCATGACATGCAGGTCCCTCAAGTCCATCTATCATCCAAGTTTGGTTGAAAAGTGACTAACAGTTGCAGAGTTAGGTGTCATAAGAGAGTCTTGCATGTAAACTTTAATGTGACCTAAAAATAACCTTTGACCTTACCATGTGACCTCCGACTGCAGCATGACATGCAGGTCCCTTAAGTCCATCTATCATCCAAATTTGGTTGAAAAGTGACTAATAGTTGCAGAGTTAGGTGTCATAAGAGTCTTGATGTAAACTTTAACGTTGACCTAAAAACGACCTTTGACCTTATCATGTGACCTCCCACTGCAGCATAACATGCAGGTCCCAAAGTCCATCTACCATCCAAGTTTGGTTGAAAAGCGACTTACAGTTGTGGAGTCATGTGTCATTAGATTTGTGACGGACGGACGACAGACGGATGACATTTGGATCCCTAAGTCTCGCCTTCACCTCTGGTGGGCCAGACAATAAGAAAGTGATGACATTTTAACTTCCACTTATTTTTCACATAACAATGTATGTATAAGTCAGTGATATGCAAAAAGGCGAATCGATTTTGACCCTCACTCAATATTTCTTTTGTTTTTCACTGTTTGAATTACAAAATATTTCAATTTTTACGGATTTGGCAAAAATTACCGACTGAACCACAAAAAGTTATAACAATGGTAGTTCACATATTCAGGGAGAAATATTAACATTACATCACATGACAATGATGAGAAAATTAAAATACTTCATTTTTCATGAAATACAAAATAAACAGTGAGTGGACGATGTCATCAGTCCACTCTTTTGCATACCAACCAGGATGTGCATATTACTGTTTTGTGAAATTACGCGAAACTTTAAAATGTCCTTACTTTCTTATTTAAATATTTTTCATCTGATTTTGATGCACATAAGGAGACTATAACGTCCTCCACTCACTATTTCTTTTGTGTTTTATTACATAAAAAATGAAATATTATAATTTTCTTTTCATTGTCAAATGAGACAACAATTAATTCCTTCCTGAACATGTGGGATTAGCATTGTTTAATACTATATGGTTCAGTCAAGTTGGTCCTTAATGTCAAATCTATAAAAAATAAAATATTGTATAATTCAAACAATAAAAAACAAAAGAAATAGTGAGTGATGGACATCATCGACTGACTCACCTAGTTGTACATATCACTGCTTTGTGAAAAATAAGCAAAACTTTTAAAATATCATAATTTTCTTATTTTACATCCTATTTTGATGAAATTTTCAGCACTATGCGAGTTTGATTTTTCTCTATTTATTCAAGTCAGCATTTTCCTGGGCGGACTTGACCTTTAAAGATGTAAATAATACTCACATCATAGTCCATTGCATAGCAAAGTTCTCCATTCTCATATAGGATGAAACACCGCCTTTGCCACTTCTGGAAACAAAAATGTGACAAGAGATAAAAAGAACAATATAATCAAATCTATTATTACAAATCCCCACTGTAGCTAAAATAAGTTACAAGATGTTCAATATAGTTGGTAAAATATTGTGACATTTCAGCACAACTATAATAAACTATCAGTTCATTGTACATGTATGTAGGCTTTATATTTGCATTCATAACCTATATTTTTACTGGAAAATTTTGTGCCATTTAGACTCAATTTTCATTAAGTTTTTGAGCAAAATGGCGTCCTTCTTCACAAAAAAAACTTTGGAAGTATTATCAAGCATCATTTGTATATTGTTACAGTGGTATACCATTGTTACAATAGGCACAGTGTCTGAGATATTTTAATACATTTGGCAGTAAAAATCAAATCATTGCAAATACATATCCATAGGGTTGAACATTTAGATTTACAGATAGCTAAATACCTCATATTTCCTATGCATAGTTTAAAAAAAAGAAATTACAAAACTGCATTTTATGTTACCTTTGTCCACCTACAGGACATTCGGTTACTGAAGTGATGATTAAGTGAAAACAGGCCTTGTTATTTAAGGACCAGAGGATGCTTCAACACAAAGCATTCTAACCTCTACTCTCTACAATATTTCCAGATGAAAGAAATTATATCTCATTTGTAATTAATCTGCAATCCCATCATAGTAGACAATGATCAACAAAAACCATGCCTACATGTAGATTATGACATACTGAAGCTCATAGTCATGCATTGGCACTCTGGTTCTTCTTGTTTTATTATTGATGTAACTTCTGGACATACAAAAGAGTAGAATTTGATTTAAAGCAAAAAGAAATAGTAATAAATGAAAATTCAATCAATCAACCTAAAGTAATGTACGCTTCCTATTTTCAGCAGACAACAAATTCTTTTGATCCCTGGAATTAATTCCTCGTTTTTTTTAACCCATCCAGGGTGCTACAAACCCGCTTGCCCAGGGCAAGTGATAAATGACGTGGGGGCAAGCATTTTTAAAAGTCAATTGCCCAATAGGGCAAGTGGTTGTTTGAAAAAAATATATAAAAAAATGACAGTAAATTTCAACAACTTTTGGATAAATCACAAATAATGGCCAATTATTTTGTTATGCAATGTCCCACAGAGGAAACATGTAAAATCAGCACAAATTACCAATGATTTATCACCAGGTAACTTGATCAAAGAACCCTATGGGGCCTGCCATCTTATGTTCTTAAATACACTGTGTGTATGCTCTACTATCTTGCGCGATTAGAGGGCAGCAACACAAGAAATGCGAATGGAAATGCATAATGTTTTGTGGCATTGGTGAGTTTTGTTGTAATTATTTTATCTACAAAAATATGTAACTAATTCTTAATGAAAAAGTACATTATAAGGACTTACAGTGAATGCTCTACATGTTCATATAGGTACATTACAGGAGGGACACAACTGGCTAAAGAGCACTAATTAGCTTCACACATGATTCTCACTCTGAACAGATCTACAGTATACCAGACTTATTATACATGCGTATCATAATAGAAAGATGCTACATTGTAATTAGTGTACTAGTAATTAAGAATGACATTGTTCGGATACCAATGCATCAAAAGAGAAGTGTCAGGAAAACAAGACTGGTAATCAATAACTGGAGATAAAACTTCATTAACCTCTATTCTGGCTTGGTTAAGATATGGGGCAACAAGCAGTGTATATTCATATTCATAAATTCTTGGATGTGGATTTGATGTGGATTATTTCTATTGATAAAAAATAAAAGTTGAGGACCAGGATCAAGTTGATCTGGGTAATTTGACTGCTGTTTTTAAAAGTACTCAATCTGCCTCTCATCATTGAATTCATGAACAGGATTCTCAAATAATGTGGCTCCAATGAGCAAAATGAGAGTGGGTTATAGCAGCATAAGAATTAGATAAAGAGACACCAAGAATGACTGATTTATATTCTTGAAGAGTTGTTAGGTGGCATACAGAAATAATAAGATTGTTAGAAATAGAGGAAGACAAGAAAGTAAACAAACAAATGTGAGGATAAGTAACAAGAAAGAAATAAAGATAACCAGAGTGAGGTAAACAGAATACTGGCAAGTGATTGTACTACTTAATACTACATGGGAGACATAAGGAATGAGAAAGAGATATGAGTGGAACAGGAGAGCAAGAAGCATGAAAGTGTGATAATGATTAACTTTGACAAGGTGACAAAGAGAAGCCAACACTAGATGCATGTCAAAGGAAGCCGACGAAAGGTTGCAATGAGAATCCAACCACTTCAGTATTCAGCTAAGACATCACGTATCTGACTCTCATCTCCTATTAATGAGATCCAAGACTTCCACCATCATCATGTTACCCTTGATGTCTTCAATCACAACTCTATCACCTTGCTAATTGGGGTTAGAGATGAGGGTTCACACATTCAGCTGTAGATCAACACTCATAATAACAAGGCATTAGCCAGATTGTGTCTTGCCCACCTGTGACTATATGTAACATGAAGATTTCCCCCAAATACATCCAAACCAAGTTTGACCTCTCAAAAATATCTTAGAGCTGGTTCATGCTTACACTTTTCAGGCCGTGATCAGCATTTTCATACGTGATTAGTCCAAAACATGGTTGTGTCCATGCTTACTTTCATTTAAATGACGTTTCAGAATGCAGATCGTAAACTTACAAAAATGTATGTTTCAAAACGTCGTTTAACCAGAATCAGGGTTTCTGGGGAAGTATAAACAGAACCCCGATCATGAACGTGTTTAAATGACATTTGGTACATGCTTCCTGTGAGATGAACATCCGATGGCAAATACAGTCGCGTGGTTCTAACAGGGACTTACCTCCACGGAACTACCTCTCATCTCCTTGGTTCTAATCATGACCAATGTACATTTGCATGTGTGATTATTAACTACTCATCTAATTTGTCATCACGATGTATGTTGAGGAATTTCCAAAAAAAAAGGAACATGAGTTATGGTGAGGAGACAACGCTGAGCCAGGAGCCCCAGTAGCATGAAAAAATAGATTGCTTATTATTTCCATATGTATACTTTAATATTCTTTATTTTGTTTTATTATCATCATCAACATGGTGGAAATTGTATGACTATGTCAAGTAGCTCCATGCAATCACTAGAAGATCTGAAATTGTTTAAAGTTTAAACAACGTCGACCATATAACAGCACTCGAAAAGTGCAAAGCCAGCTGCAAATCACGCCTCTGAAAAAAAGAAGCGTTAATTTGTAGAGAGAAAATAAGATTATTTCTAGGAAAGTACTTTAATTTGTTACTTGGTAAAATAATTATTGTAGTATGAATGCCTCAAGCAGTGAATTGGTGTGTTATTGTACAAGACTACACTGCTAAGAATGATGCATTGTGGGTCAGGAACCTGTTCCAGATTTGAGAAGTTGAAGACTTGAGGTGGTGCTATACAATGTTGTCAGTTTGTATTTGATTTAAGGTAAAAAGATTCAGCATGACATGCTCTACAAGATTTGATTTGTAAAGAAGCTTTTTGGATCTATACTGTTTTCTGAATGAAGAGAGAATAGGCAGTTTCAAACCGCCTCGATCACAAGAATCCCTGTTAAATTACGAGAACTTTCTAAGGCTAAAAAGACCCGTTAATTATTCCTGCATTCACACCGCCCCGAAACACATCCTTCGGAATAAGTTCCCGAAGTTACGAGCATGCGCAGTGTGGTCTGATAAGCAGGCAAGGCGGGAGATTCAAAATCACTAGCCCAGCAGCCACCCACGCCGCCGCGCCCAACGACACGCTGGGATAAAAGTTCCCGTAATTTGCTTTCACATCGCCAAAATACCTGCGACCTTGGAAAAATCCCCACGAAAGTTCTCGTAATTTCGCCAAGTACCTACTATTTAGCGGGTATTTTCTTTCGGGGAGATTACGCGTAGTTTGCTTTCACATTACCAAAATACCTGGTATTTTCTGATCGGGGTAAATTTCCCGATCAGAGAATACCTGGAACTGGCGAACTTCAAGGCGGTCTGAAACCACCTAATGAGGATTGTACCAAGGCCATTAAGGGTCTTGATGATTGAAACTGTAGGAAGTTTGTGAGAAGGATGTACATGTATAACCAAATTAGGAACAAGCAAGGTTTTTCAATCTGAAAATAAGCTCATCATGGAGAAATGAAGCTTTAGTTAAAGGGGTGAAAATAATAACTAAATAAATGGAGTAAAACTCAACAAGCAGAAGTTCAACAATAACTTTTAGAACAATTTGTCATGTCCATGCAAGAACGACCTCAACACCACTCTAACGCGCATAGCAAGCACATGCATAAGGTCTTTTCTGCACCGATGAGGTGCAAAAAATGTTTCGCTAAGGGCGTTCTTACACTGACATCAGGCCTTTAGTTCTGCTATCATGAATATGCAATAAGTAGGATATTGATGTCATGCTCCCATTTCCTTTTTTAATTTCATTGCATAAGATTGTAGTGATTATATATTTTTATAAATGAGTGTAAAACACGTCTCCCTCACAATAAAACAAGTTTAAGCATTGATTACTTACAAAGTATGTCATCAATGCCTTTTGTTTTCCAATCCTTGAGGGAAAATTTTGAACATAATGTTATATAGTTAAAAAAAACAAAATTAGTTTGGAGATGATATTGTCAGATGGCTTATTGCATATTCACTGAGACATGCACAGAACGGTTTCATCAAAATAATACATAACTCTCAACTGTTATGATTTTGTGATTTATTGTCCAATTTTTATATGGTTCCAGTGTTCTGTTTGTATGATTTTATTCTCTTTGTTCAAATAATATCATATCCAGACTGCAGTACATCATGTGATAGGAGAAAGTTTTATATCTAAATCCAATTCAAGGGGTAGATGTAGAAAGGTTTAGCTCTGTTAACCTCTCCACTTTTGATTATTCACATGTTACACCCTGTTAACAAATCAATGACTTAGAGTTAGATATCACTTTAATTGCATTTGATGTAAGCAAAATCATCATCATTGGAGGTTACACAATCTATTAAAGAATGCCAACAAACTGAATTATGCCATTCTGAATTCATGAAATGTTAGTTGTAACAAGAAAAGTTAGCAGAATGTTTGTACTTCTTCTATTGAGGTGTTTTTTTACTTATTAAAAAATAACTTAAATTCTTCAAAAACCCTAGAAAATAATGAGGTCACTTTTTTTGGACTGACCTAAACTCTGCGATAATATTATTGCATGCCCTTTGAAAGTGACAAGGACTTGAGAATAAATAATTACGATTCATATCTAACAATCAAATATAAAAGAATTGCTTTGGTACGCCGAAAGCTATTCATTAACTTCAAAAACGGGAATAAGTGATCATTCATATCTCATTTCAAAATATATCTTCATAAACTGATAATTACAGGATATGGTGAACATTGTATGATTTCAATAATCCCACTCCTTGAACCCATTCAACACACACCTTGTCCAAAGAAATCAACTCAGAGTTCTTACTCTAAAAAATTATTCCAAATGAGCAATTAGATTAATCTCTCTATATTCTCAAAATGACCTACTAATATTCTCTACCAATTCATAACTCTCTATTCATTGTGTTTTGTCATTGAGTAGTACCGACCCCCCCCCCCCCTCTCTCTCTATCAGATGATACATTCCACTGAAAGGGACAAAAGCTATAGAGAAGATCATACACTAGAGCTGACAAGAATGCACCTCACACAATAGCAATGAACTTTTGAACTATATCAAAAACACTTCTCTCATAAAAAAATAAATCTTTCTCTCTTTCTACCGTATACATGTAGTTACCACAACTGTGCTTTATGATCCTTTGCATATGATCATTGCTGAAACCTCTTCCGTCAAAAGGGAGATATGTTTTACCCACATGTATGAAAATATGAATTATCATTTCACGTACTGAAATATGAAAATAAAATTGGGGACAAGACATCACTAGCCGTATTGCACTTTATTTTGTTTTTAATATCAGATTTCACTGAAACTTGAATGAAATATTAACTTCAGACTAGAAATACGCTATTGAGCCAGAGGAGAAAATGAATGTGTACCTGCTCTCTCGTTTTGAGGAAGAAGTTCATGCCATCCTTATGTAGTTTTTACTCCATACAAGTGGGCATTGCTTCTTCAGAACAAGTATGATTTAGCCATCAACTGCATCATTATTTATTTCGAAATGCTGTAAGCAAGGTGTAAGCTAGTTGATTCAGCACACTCAATTTCTTTTTTTTTGTACAGCTAATTTGGGTACATATTTGCAAGGATATATGTGTCATTTTTACCATCATTTGACCATGGACCTACACCTACGAGGTTATTCAGCCATCTTCTGACTTGCTCTGTTTTGCAATCCCCTTCAGTCTGTTGAAACATCTGAAGTGGTGCTGAAAGGTTAGTGAACACCAACAGAAAATGAACATATCTAAAAGTGTTCAAATCCTGCCATCTTTTAAATATTTACTAGTGAAATCAAGTGATGAAATATTACATTCAATAGTTTGTTTCTTTGAGCTCGCCAGACATTGCAGCGTTGTTGTCTACATTAAATACTCAGCATGAAGGAGTGTATTTTCTGTTGGGGTTCACTATCATTTTTAGCATCATTGTATGTTTTCTCAAAGCAGCCTGTATCTTCATATTTCTATTAATCTCTGACCAATATTTGAACTCAGAGTACAATCATGGTGATCTCACTTTGGCTGATTTAATTGCCTGAAGGAATATTTTGATTGCAAGTCTCTTCATTGATCCATAATAATAGAGAGATGAACTTGGTTAGACACTTGCTAAAAGTTCATATACCTTCATTTATTGATCAGATTTAGTTAATAATACTGCTTGAAGTCAAACGGTAGTAACCAACAACTGATTTTCAATTCACAAGCTACATATAACAAAGAGTAATATCTGCATTAAAAACACTGAAATGTCAAAAAGTGCTATTCTACAGTGCCTGAAAGCTTGAGCCCTACAGGCTTAAGTTAAACTTACTACAAAGAATTTAAATTCACACACTCAAGATACAAAGGGAGCTACATGTAATAATGAAAAATAAAAGAATGCACAAATCTCTATCTATTGGCACAATATGGTTACATTTAAGGATATATCAAAAAAAAAAAAGGCTTTCAGAAATTTATCACTGTGAGGTAAAAAATGAATTGATGTCCAAGTGAGAAGGTATAGAAACAGAGAGAAAATAAAAAGGACTGACGAAGTTACATAACTACAGCACAAATCTAGTGTTTTGTGTAAACCCAGCATACAAGTACCCTTTTCTCACAGGCTGAATTTTCCTTAACCCATATTACAGGTGGAGATAAATGGCAAGCTAGCCCCCACTATGGTCCGTGGTAAAGCTTAGCCCACCATCTTTTCACACAGTGTTTTGGCATGATAATGAGCTTACCCCACCTATAATATAGTAAAATAGCAGAGTTAGCTGGAAATCCTGAACCTGAAAGTGCTGGGTTAACCTGGCCAGGGCACAGTTTGGTGCTTCATTTTTGCCTAAGCACAATACAGACATTTCTGTTGTCCAATCAGAGTTAAGCATTCAACCGGTGTGTTAGCTCAGTTGGTAGAGCGTCCGTCTCAAAAACAGGAGGTCAGGGGTTCAAACCCCGGCCGCATCAGACCAAAAGACGCTAAAAAGATGGGAGTTGCTGCTACCCTGTTTGGCGTTCAACGATTAAAGGGATAGAGCCTGGTCAATCTGGCGCTGCACAGCGGCTGCCGGGCCCACGATCAATTGGGCAAAGCAAATTTTCGGAGTATTTCATTTCATGTCTATTTCGAACAATAAATTATGGATTTATCATTTTATTTTTATCATGAATGACTACCACTAGTCCGGGCTACTGCATATTCTGTTATACCCCTTTCATAAACCTATCCTCTAATTAGCTGCCTAAGAGTAATGCGGATAATTCAATAAAAATTGCGTTCACAAACTCCGAAAATAATCTGCATTATTTTTACGAGCGCCCGTCCTGAAAAGGAGGATAATCGCCATGGCAACCGCACACACCCCCTACGATGCATTTGCGTTGGAAAAGGGTGACCTTGTGACCGTACCATGGCTATTATCCGCATTATTTGGAAATGCGTTCATAAAGTCAAAATCTGGTCCCGATGATGCTATTATGCGGATAATAGCAGCATCAAAATAATGCGGATAACTCTGGTCCTCCTCCGATTTTACGACCAAATTATGCTGCTATTAGCCGCATAATTGGGTTTATGAAAGGGGTATTAGAGCAGCTAGTTAGGATTGCCAGGCTATTTTTGTCCCGGAATCCCCCCCCCCCCACCCCGGCTGTGAGAGGGGTTCAAATAACCAAATTCTTTTAGGGTTAAAGATAATGCATACTAATGAAATTCGATGAAGGAAACATAATTGCTGAATATAATTAAGTCTATACAAATAGTAAGAGGCTGTAATATGACATCAAAATTCAATTGTTCCTTGGAGGGTCATTTTGTATGCATAGCTCATTTCATTTTACATGATCAAATATTTGAAATCATTAAAGGATCATTAATGAATGCAAATGGAGTAAATGATATCAGATTGAATGAAGAGGGGAAATGGAACTGAACTACCAACTAACTGTAGCAGAATAAGTGTATTCAGACCGATACAATCACCAGAATATTTGTTAAATTTTAAGAACTTGTTATTGTTAAGGCTAAAAAATACCTGATAAATATTTCCCACATTCATACCTGAAGCAGACCCTTTCAAGATAAGTTCTCGAAGTTATAAGCATGAGCAATATTTTCTTTTATTCATTTATAATAAATAACAAACATGACAGATACAATAGAATCATAATGCAAATTGCAAGAGAAATATAAAATTAAGCACCAGCCAATGCCTGGGGATCCCCTGTTAAAAAGAATTGAAATTCTGTCGAGAGGTTCTCCACATTGGCTGGTGAGTACATAGAATAGCATTCAATTTGGTCCAATAACCATGCATTCGTGTGATTCAAAATCACTTGCTCAGCAGCCCACAGCGACCACAACCAGCTACTCATCAGGTTAAAAAATTCTTGAAATTTGCTGTTGATCACACTGCAAGGATACCGACAAAAGCATCAATAGCGAAAGTTCTTTTAATTTCAACAAACTCTACCTCCTGTTTAGTGGGCATTTTCTTTCAGGAATATTACTAGCATTTTACTTTCACATTAGCAAAAATACCTGATATTTTGTGATCAGGATGGATCTGAATAAATTTTCTGATCGGTAAAAACATGCTTTTCTCAAACTTCAATTTGGTCTGAATACACCTGGTGTGACATCAAATCAATTTTCTCATAAGAGGAAATTACACCAAGACATTCTTTTGTGTGGAAGAAAATAGGTAAAACTGGTGAAAAGATCCTCCCTGTGGAAAGACACAACAAAAACAGGAATAAAAGGGAATTTGGAGTGTTTTGGGGCTCTTTCCTTTGTCGTCACTTCTGCACAAGAGAGCACTACTAGAATGTGGACCCATTATCCAAGCTCTACACAAAGATTCCAACCAACTCCATCCTTTTTTGGGGGGAAAACAACAAAATGCTTGTTAACTCTTGCTTTTCAAACACAGGAGAGAGGAATTCATCAAAGATAATCTAGTCCTTACATCAGACAGTTACTAGGTGGGTTACTATGACAGAGATGAAGGATCATTTTACAAAGTAAACATTTCAAACTAAACAAAGATTATTTTCATCTAAATTTCTCCCAGGGTAGAAAAACGCAACAATTTTGTGGCCATTTCGTATATCTTCACAAGAACAGAACAATATGAGATGTTCAAATAATCATATGTATCATGTGGGTATTACTACAATTTACAGTTATAATCATTTTTGTGTTAACATCTTTTTTTTGGAAAACAAAATGTTCATGTCAAGTGAATGAAGTTTGTTAATAAATTCAAATTCAAGTGATACTATTCATATTGTCGAATTGGCAATGAACCTTTTCAACACGTTTGAAATATATTTGAAATTATACATGTGAAGAGGGGAAAAAAATTTGGGGAGGGAGCCACTTAGAAAAAATTTTGTGAGCCATTTCATTTTTCCAAAGCTGATTCAGGCATGGTGTCGGATCACAGTTTGTCCTGCTTCTTTACAATTTGTGTAAATAATAATTAACTTTATTTAATTGATATTTATTTTTTCTTTGTTATTAATTGTACAATGATTAAATAATGTATTGTTAAATTTATCGGGTTCATCAGATCCGATCGATTCTGAGATTAACCAGAAAATGAAAGTACAAGTCCTATTCTATTCATATCTAAATTTCTAGGCAGCAATTCACTTAAGTTTCTGAGATATGAGGGGATTTTCATGGCGATGCCATTACCATTTTTAATGAAATGCTCAATCCCATTAGATACGTGTACTGTATGTAGCAGAGCGATACAACATTTTGACTGACCACGATTTCAATGCGCGCAGTCAGCCAAACCATTATATCAGCCATCGGCACGGCATTGACTTTGCACGTGAAATGCATTTTGACTGACCGTACCAACGTTCTCGCTACCACGCGTCACGGTTGTCGGGCGCCGACAACCCTGAAAATTTTCAGGGGAAATCCGACAACCGTGAACTTCCCCGACAACCGTGGCCGACAACTGTAAAACAGGCCTAGATCTACAAAAAATGAATATATTTAATAACACAATCTGCTTTTCAGATCCTAAAATAAACTTGACGATTATTTCGTCCAAGATTTCTTCCCGGGATTTCTTTGACTCACTCACTACGCTACGCTATACGATACGACCTCGAGGCCCAATCTCTTTTGTGGGAAGCGCGAAGATGCTTACCTCGCTTGCGTATCGCATTGCTCACATTATTTACGTCTTTAAAATGGTAGTAAATACGCTAAAAAATAAAGTGAGTTGAGAGGGGTACCGTAGGTTACTGGGTTAGGCAATGTAATTATTAGATTATTACGAATTTCAGTTGATATTATCACTTATCTTTTTCAAAAATAAAGTGTCAAAAATAATATCAAAATTCGATCGGAATTTAATTTTATCTCGTCCCAGCCTTTGCTACATCGGGGCTACATCGACTACATGAATTCATTGAATGCTTTTCTGATGACACTCCCGTAGATCGAGCGAATTGAGAAAATTATTCAAAGATCACGTTGATAATGACAAAGCCAAAGGAATGGATTGACATAATGTCCAACTCATTTACTTACAGCATAATGATTTATTCACATTTATATTCCGATTTTACTCCATAATTTCCAAAGTCTTGATCTCTACATCGATCTTTTGAAAGTGTTGATTAATTTCGCGACGGTGTGCCTACCAAGTTCTGTATCACCGCACTAGCGCTCGCAACGACCACATTCAGGAAACAAATCGCACATGGCATCAAAATCCTTGATCTGGGGATCCGAGTCTTCCAGAATTAGATGGAATCCAAAACATTCAGTTTGAATGTTTTTTTTTCAGATATTCATTGAATCTGTTACAATTTTCATAAGTAATTATCTTTATCAATATCATTCACAATTGTTATTACAACTCATCTTTTTAATGTGACTTATACGTATACAGTGTATTTTCATTTGTATTGTTCTTTATTACTCATGGCCTGCCAATTGAATAATGAGCGCACCTGTCACGGTCCTGAGAAATGTTTTTAATCATCACGGTGAATGCTTTATGAATTTGTTGCACAATTGCTTAACAACTACGATTTAAAATAAAATATTATTTGAAAAAATTGATTTGTGTGAAGGAGAAAGAAAGAATAAAGGGGGGGGGGGGTGGTCGTGGGCAATGTAGATGAAAATTATGGGATGTTTGTGACTTTATGGGGGTCGGAGGGGATTGGCGAAAAGAAGTCAATGTTCGGAGCGAATGAAATTAATATTCATTTACGGATGTGTCTACTGTGATTGATCATTGTGGCTGCATAATCTTTATGGCGATTGAAAAATCCACCTTGGGTCGGGAGGGGTACGTGATTCAATAGATTTCGATAGAAGTACACACATTCAACAAAGAGGATTGACAATTCATTCACAGATATTCATTTTAAGTACGAATTGTGTGAACGTTTTAGAGGATATGTATTTCGTTATTTACGCACACAATGAGTTGCTAGTATAATTTGAATATCGTTGGATGAATTTTTCAATTTCACTGATGTTATGTTTTCTATCGGCATTGTGCTTTTATACAGTTAGCTTTACAACGTCGTTAGCCTAATTACTGCGAGTGGATGATATTCATGAAATGAGTTGGAATGTGAACGAGACGCCCCAAAACCGATGGCACGTGATCTAATTAGTATTCATTATCTTGGGCTTGAGCCAATCATTGTGCTTGAACGGGTTTCCCCGATTTCCCACCCTGGAATGTGTGCCACCGTGTGTGACCTTTTAACCTGTTGTTCGAGTGCGAATCAGCTGATTTCGTGACCTCAAATATTCTTCATGTTGTTTACGCTGGTTTAGTGCTATACAATTAAGAAAATCTTTTTATTTTAATACTGTTAAAACGTGAATTTCTGTAAATTTAAAACTACACCTAAAGTGATATTGTGATGCAATTTATTGAATCACGTACCTCGATCTTCCCACTCATGATGCAAGAAAATATTTTTAGAATTTAAAATCACCAAAATATACATGTAAAGAAAGATTATTCAGCCATCATCATCAGTAGAATTCTAAAAAAATATATTCGCTTTGAATATTGACTTCTTCACCAATCCTACACACACGATCTCAACATCCCCTTGTCATTGTCCAGGCCACGACCACTCCCCTATCGCTCTCTCCCATCGAACATCTACACCCCCCCCCCCTCTCTCTCTCTCTCTCTTTCACATACGCTGTATCTGTAGGCCTCCATAATTACCTAAAAATATTTTTCCTATCAATTAACCTATACTTTCAAAACATAAATCGCAATTAATAACAAAATCGTAATATTAAAGTTTTATGAATGACTAAAAATATTCCTCACGCTCGTGATGAGCACATTCATTATTTTATAGGTGAGTATTCGAACAAACACAGCGATAATTGACAGTGATAAAAGAATCTTGATAAAAGATTATAAGAGTAAATATCATCAATAGAAATCTTATGAGAGTTAGTTTCAGTGAGTATCTGAATAAACAAAACAAAAGTTCATGCAAATTATTTAGTTAATTGGGGACCCCGTCTCATGAATACCGATGTCCATTATTTGGAACAATCTTTGGATTTCGTAAGGGCGTGACGCGGCGCAAGCTCAAAGGGCTACGCATGCGGTCCGTAGATTTAGTCGGTCATTGACATAATAAGCAACACGCATTCACAAAATTAATCGCACTTTTACAATGATGTAGCGATCTAAACATTGAAATAATGGACTTAATTTATCGATGCCATCAATGTGAATAAATCAATTAACTGTAAGTATAAAATGAGATTGACATTTCCTTTCACCTTTTTAAGTTATCAGTACCGGTAATTGCCTTTCTGCTTCAATCGCAATTCGCGCAACTGTTACGGCTGTGTGGCCGGAGAAGCATTAAACAGACATAAAATGTGGTGCATTTAGCAGCAATCTAAGCTCGTCGATATTGATATTTTCGATAGCTACCGCGCTTTCGCGCGGGAGGGGGGACACCCCCCTCCCGAACCCTCCCCCCGTGCGTGCTTCGCACGCACCGAGGCCGCTGCGCGGCTTTCGTCGCTTCGCGCCGACAACCGTCAGAGTGAACCTGGCGAGAACGTTGGACCGTACGCATTGAAATCGCATTCAGGGTTGTTGTATCCCCTATGGCATTTTTGTACAGGGGAACTCTGAACTGCTCATACCGAAATTACAAGCAAGGAGCTCTTTTGCGACATTCTTACTGATCCTTGGTTTTGTGTAAAAATAAGGATACCAATTTCAAGCAATTGTCTTTGTCTTTCCAACCATGTATTTTTCGAGCAATGAATATGTTTTAAGGCTGGGGAACTAAGTGTGAAATTTATAAACATTTTTAAACTTTTAAGTTTTCTCTGAAATGGGCTCACGTTGTTGTATGTGTGATACGACGGTTCGGATGACCACCGACGAATTGTTCACTTAATGCTGATTGTTATTGTAGATCTATTTCATGTATTAAATTGAACCGCTGAAGGATGAAGTTTATCAAATTTGAACAGAATTGGTACTTACAGGAATCCTTAGCATAATTTTCAATTTCTTGATAATAACTCACTTGAAAATATGTATTTTGAAATACTCAATGCATTGCCACTTGATATGATAGAGTTTCGCCAAAAAATTAACGTATCACAGGTTACGCCAGCACAGTCAATCATTACAACACTAATCAAACACAAGCGTGCAGTCAATCACTGCAATACACACCAAGCACAAACAGCACTATCACTCACCAAAAATCCTTGCTGAAATCCAAATTGTGGTAACTGCGCCATATTTCAAAAGTACGCGACAGATAAGTTCAGATTAAGGAAGCAGGGTCGCCAAAAATGTACTTACAAGAGGAATGCCTCTGGCCGTCTCACCAGCATCACGCGGTTCAATATAGCAGGAGTGCTGACTTTGAATACTACTCTAACTCGCACAAGATGTTCAGTGAAACATGGTTACTCTTATGTCCACTTTTTATGAACTAGACCAATAAACTTACAGAGATATGATGGTTATTCAACAAAAAACCCCAACATGGCCAAAGTTCATTGACCTTACATGACCTTTGACCTTAATCATGAGACCTGAACTTGCACAAAATGTTCAGTGATGCTTGATTACTATTGTGTCCAAGTTTCATGAATCAGATCCATAAACTTTCAAAGTTATGATGGGAATTCAACAGATATCCCCAATTCGGCCAAAGTTCATTGACCCTATATGACCTTTGACCTTGGTTATGAGACGTGAAACTCATGCAGGATATTCAGTGATACTTGATTAACCTTATGTCCAAGTTTCATGAGCTAGGTCCATATATTTTCTAAGTTATGATGACATTTCAAAAACTTAACCTCAGGTTAAGATTTCGATGTTGATTCCTCCAACATGGTCTAAGTTCATTGACCCTAAATGACCTTTGACCTTGGTCATGTGACATGAAACTCTAATAGGATGTTCAGTAATACTTGATTAACCTTATGGCCAAGTTTTATTAACTAGGCCCATATACTTTCTAAGTTATGACGTCATTTCAAAAACTTAACCTCAGGTTAAGATTTGATGTTGACGCCGCCGTCGGAAAAGCGGCGCCTATAGTCTCACTCTGCTTCGCAGGTGAGACAAAAATGAAGAAATTTGTGACTTTGTTCAGAATTCCTGATTTATTTTTTTGCCAATTTAGGATCGTATCTTTAAAATGACCAATAAAAAAAACAGAAATTTTTCTTTATCAAAGTTACGTACTTGGTATTTTTTTGCAGTTGCAAGTGCAATCCAAGAGCAGACAAGAGTGAAATCGTGAAAATCGCTTGTCCGTTCTACAGCAGCCATAAGAATATTTTAGAGCCAATTTTGAAAAAAGAAAAATAGCAAAAAAATTTCATGTGGCAGCCAAACAGACGTGCACGAGGACGATCAACTAGTGCATAAGCTGTTATTTTCATGAATTAACAATACAGGAAAATATAAACACATGAGTAACTTGAGCCCATGTCCCCAACAGCAAAGTTTTGCAATTGCAAACATCCTGTGTGGTGAAAGAGAAGAGATATGGACCTATATATCTACAAAAAATTAGGTTGAAAAGTGCAGTTAGTAATTCAATAAAATGCTAGAATTTCACTTTTTAATTTCTCAAACAAAATCAGAGCCTAAATTATTTCCAAGATTATTCTTATCAATATTTATTCACTCATTGTAATATTACAATGTATTTTTCCCCCAAATAGTTTGATTTTATTATCATCTGATTAACCCTATACACGGGTACACTGGCAGCAATATACATGTACATACTCATTAGTATTTATCATAAGTCACATGACCAGAGGCTTGGAGGTGTAAGATTCTGTTGACAAAATTCTATATTTTTGCATTTAAACCAACTTTTTAAAAAATATAATAATACATATCAAACTATGACATGATGAATTTTCAGACCTAAAGGTACAAAAAGGTGAAATTTAAGCAATTTTTTCACACTTTCTAACTGTTCTTTACAGGTTTATATTGATTTAATAATAATGTACAAAATGCATGTCAGCTTTGAGGAGCATATTTTTGCACGTTTTGCACTATTTTTTTGCTTCTCTGAAATAATGTGAAAGTATTTGATACATCTTCCGATCACAAATTTTAAAATGTCATAACTTCCTTACTTTGATGAAATTTTCAGCATTGTGCTTATCTTCAAGTCATTTGTTTGGTGAACTTGACCATTTAATATCAGATTTATTCAAATAACTGAGATACATCCCTTTAACTACTGCTATTCATCCACATGAATGTCTAAGAAAATAATAATAATAATAACCATAGCATGCGCACATATCCACTCCGAGGAATGCTCAAGGCGCCTGACAATTCATCGTAAATTCAAATATAAACAGTAAATTGGAAAATATAAAATCATATATATTAACCAAAAATATGCTCAATTTCATAAGGAAATTCGTTGCCACAGTGACCCTTATATCAGGTTGGAAACAAACTCTCCCATTTGAGTAGACTACAGAAGTGGAGAAGACAAACATTCCCCCTTCAAATGATTATCAGACAGAAGCCATCTAGAAAAAATAGAATCCTTTACGAGAGAAATGCCATATACATGTAGTACCATTATCTGCAGGCAGCGAGAGTATACAGTTTGTGAATTAGGACAGCACAAACTGAAAGTCAGTCCTCACATATTTTGTCTTCTTTTCACAGGACACAATGCATGGGTATAGCTCTGAATAGAAATAGAAAATGCATTTCCTCCATTCTCTTCTCTACCTTGTGAATGACAGAAAAATGGTCTCTTATTTCTTCAATACAATCATTAAGCTTCCCTAAACACATGTGAATACAGACTATGTTTGCTTGTAAGATCAAACCCAAGTGACTTTGGGCCTATGGTCTGCCCCCATCAACCTCCGTGGGCTCAACTTTGCACCCCTAACCATTTTATAGGGTCCTTCTTGCCCTTGATGCAGTACCATTTCACACTGCAACAACCCTTTAAAGGGATGGTCCAGGCGGAAAATAGTTATATCTTTTTAAATATTTTTTTAAATCCTCCATAATTTATTGTTCGAAAATGACATGAAATGAAACACTCCGAAAATTTGCTTTGCCCAATTGATCGTGGGCCCGGCAGCCACTGTGCAGTGCCAGATCGACGAGGCTCTATCCCTTTAATAGTTGAACGCCAAACAGGGTAGCAGCAACTCCCATCTTTTAACGTCTTTTGGTCTGACGCGGCCGGGGTTTGAACCCCCGACTTCCCGGTTGTGAGACGGACGCTCTACCAACTGAGCTAACACACCGGTATCTTAATACATAGAGTAGAATTCACTGAGCAAAATGCCGAAAATTTCATCAAAATTGGATAACAAATAACAAAGTTATTGAAGTTTAGAGTTTAGCAATATTTTGTGAAAACAGTCGTCATGAATATTCATTAGGTGGGCTGATGATGTCACATCCCCACTTGTTCTTTTGTATTTTATTATAAGAAATAAGGTTTATTCAATTTGTTTTCCTCCAAGAACTGTAAAAATAGGATTGACAACTGATTTAATGCATTTGATATTTATTGCTGCAACTTATTTCATTATAAGGGAGATATGATATTCACACAAGTATGAAATAATGAAAAAATTATGATTTTATGTAATAACATAAGAAAACGGAAAGTGGAGATGTGAAGTCATCAGCCCACCTAATGAATATTCATGACAACTGTTTTCACAAAAAACCAACTGTTGTTCATGTTCCCAAACATTAGGAAAATTTTGATATTTGCTTGTTAAATTAAGAAGTGAATTTCAAGGTTTATTTTAAATCGGTCTAATGCCAATTCGTCCAAATACAAACTCATCTACTATCATTTTGTCTACCATCAGTTTGTCCACTGTCCATATGGTTTTATTGCTCTTTTATCCACTCACCATTTTGTCTAATAACCAGTTAATCCAATAGCCATTTAATCCATGTACCATTTGGTCTAATTGGACTTAGTGGTAACTGGGCCAAATGAATGAAAATAAAAGGGAAATTAGACCAACTGGTTATGAGACAAAATGGTCAAAGAAGAACTGGTGATTAGACGAAATGATGATTGGACAAATGGTTACTGGAGCAAATGGTTATCAAAACAAAATGTTGATGGACAGAATGGCATTGGACCATGAAAGAAGACAATGTGACGAGTTGGCAATTTCAATAGGTAACAGGGAGGAGGTTAGTAGGAAAAGGTTTTTATCAAAGGAACTGTGGCAAGGGTTATGTAAACAATATTTGGTGAGCACTACTGATTTATGACAGTACACTATTTCTAAAACTTCTACCAAAAAGAAACATTGGCAGATACTGTAGTAGATTAAAATGAGATTAAAAAAGGGGGGGGGTTGTTGTCCACATAAAAGACTCTCAAATCCAATGTACCATGCTAAAGGTCAATTCTCATCCCTCTCAAAAGTACAACTGGTTCAAATTGTCATGCTTCATGAACAAATACTGTGATTTTAAAAAATCTCTCATGAATTGACCTTCACTTGGTAAATACATTTTTAAAAAGAAAAAGATTTGTAAAAATGGAAATTTAACTTTAATATATTGTCAAAGAGAGACACCGTGCATGGGTTAGCACCAAATCATTACTAATTAATACAAAAATAAGTTATTAATTATATCTACATGTATTTGAAAGATTTACATGACAATCAGTGTTAATACAATGTAAATTTATCCTCTATAAATATTTACAAATATCTTGTTTAATGTTTATTTACTTGATTACTCTACTTTTTACGGATTTGCAATATTGTTCATAGTTCCTTCAATGCAGATTAAAAAGTGTAAAAAAAAATCACCAATATCATGCCCTCCGTATCCACTATAATGTGAAAACATCCAAGGGAGATTTGCAAATATGATGCTTGGAACTCTCTTTTATGGTTTAATCACATTTCCATGACAAATTGTACATAGAAATGGGAATTCACAAGCTTAACTTCAGATCTATGCAGAATTGTATTCAACTTAAAAAACAACCATATCTCATCCATATAATAATAAACTACATAATCATAGAGCATTTTTCTAAACATTATACAAATGTTTACAAAATAATAATTCAATTAATTCATGTTTTAGGGATGCAAGACATAACACCCTCCTGCACACATTTTTATTTCTTCTCTTATTAAATTGCTTCAGAGTCAAATATAATTATATACAGTCTTATTACGTTGCATTCCTGATATTTCATTTTTCACTGACTCCCAGACTCATTTCATGTGGATATATGCCAAACTAGCATCCATATCCTTCAATAAGAGTTAATCTTTTCAGAGAAAATGATGGGGTAGAGATTAAAATGCCAAACAAAAACGTCATCATTCATTGATTTTTTTTTCTTTGCTCAACCACATCAATAGTAGTCAGCAATTGAAGCATCTTGCAACGGATGTACAGAAAGCCAGTGTCTGGTACCGATATTCTTTATATTTCAAACCCTGTCAAAATGCTATCTCAATGCATTTTTTTTATTCATCTACATGTATTCTTTTTAGTTTGGGCTACAGTGACATACACATGTTTGGCATTTGAGGTTGGAAGAGGAAATATATTGTCAGGGCTCTTTCCATAAACTCTAAACATATAGACTAGCCATTATCAAGTTCCCGTTCCCAACCTACTCCTAATTCTTTCCATGAAATTTTTAAAAATTAGTTTTCATCTTTTTTGTTTTGAAATTGATAAATTTTTGTTATTTTCATTTGTTTCTTTTTGTATTCCCTATGCAGTGGGGGAGGGAGGCTAGGAGAATGCAATATGATTGAAATTGCATTCCAATAAAGAGTAGATACACACAAAACAAAAACCAAAATCAAAGGTTATATTGATAAAAAGGTATGCTAAAGACCATAAATCAGCATACCAGTAAGTCACATGGCTAGAACAGAGGTCAGGCGACCCAATGAACTCACAAAAATATTTTTCATTACTTTACATAGAAAATGAAAGGGTTGGTTAGATGCCTTACAGGATTGCATGTATTTGTCAACATGTCAAAATAACAGTCACTAATCAACATACAAATATTTTATCTATACGCCATCTTTGTGATCAGGCACTTGTGTTTGCATAAAGAGAAAACTTTGAACATATATTATATAGTATTAAACTGCTGAAGCAAATATGCTAACTGATAGCTCAAAAAAATCCTGAAAACCCAGGCCGGGGTCCAGGGGCCCGCCCAGGGCACCTGGCGGGGTCAAGGGCGAAGCCCCCTGAAGCTGGAACATTTTCTTATTCTTTAGAGGGCTGAAATCATTAATCTACAGTAGTACATAACAAATAATTAATGACATAATTTCATATCATAGGCAAGGAAGGTGCTCAAAAACAAAAAAAAAATCATGTAACCCGTACTCATTACGGTACGGGTTAATTAACCTGCTGCGGGTTAATATGCTGCGGCCAATGGGTGCGACTCGGGACGGGTGTATGTAGCAGGTGGGGTGCCCTTTTTCACTCACTGTACTCATCAACAAGACAATCCTATACTATTGAAAATCCATAAATCACAATTTCTATCAAAATGATGGATAGTTCACACATATGAATTGATGAATACGCACCAGAGAACACATATTTCATGGTAGCAAATAGGTTTTCAGCTGAAATCCCGCGGCAGACAACCAATCACTCACGCAGCAGCAGGCAATTGCAGCCACACCGGGCCGTGCTTCGAGCGGTTCTACCGGGCGATCGCCCGACTGGGATAGCGCTGACACCCGTATCCCTGCAGGGTATAGAGCGGCGTTTGCAACTGCTACAATGTATTGCTCGCGCGTACCGTGCAAGTACACTACCAGCTTAACTTCATGCTGCGCACAACGCTAATAATTTTCCGTCTGCGCAAATTGGCCATCCAAAATTGAAATTGCGCTCTCCGTAGCGAACTCCGTGACAAGATTTGGAGGGGAAATTTTTACGGATTTCACTTTGACAATCGATTTTTTTTCCCGGAATATTTTTCAGCAAAGGAAAAAATCCGGAATTCCGGAAAAATCCGGAAAATTAGCAACTCTGAACTGCTGAAGTAAATAAGCTACATATAAATCAAATGCTATGGATATCCTTCTCCTATTGGCAATGCAACTAAGATCTGTGATACATGATTTCACTTAAATCAAGGAGTTTGGAGCTCCCTTTTATTCATAAAATTTAAAGAAAGGAGTTTATAACTCCATGCGTAAATTTTATTTTTTATCCACAGTCTATTGCAAGATCAAGTGTTATTTTTAATTAGAGGACATGATACACAACATTAGATCAATACTCATGAGCAAAGGAAACGTTTCAGGTGTATGTTTTCAGCATCCAATGGGGAGGGGTGAAAATCACAGATCGCATTGTCAATAGGATGATCTTCATAGAAATCAGTGATCTCAACAATCAACATTCAAATGTTTATATCTTTCTTATTGCTTTTCCAATTTAAACGTTTGCTGATCTTATTCTTGATTTTTTTTGCTTTCACACAAACTACATGTAACTTGTCCCAAGGGTTTAATTCTCCTTTTAATATCCATTTTTTTCAAACCCTACTAATAAATACTTCTTACAATGCATACATTGACAGCCATCAGCTCACTGCATAAAGGGGTACTCCAGGCTGAAAATGTTATAATTTGGACAGATAAAGAAAATTCAGACAAAACACAGGCAATTTGATCAAAATCAGACAAGCAATTTAAACAAAGTTATGACATTTTGAAGATTTTAATTATTTCAGTGAAACAGTCCTTGCATGTCTTCATGAATATTCAATGAGCAAATGAATGTCACATCTCCACTTCTTCTTTTGTATTATATTACAGTTTATGAAAAATATGTTTCAAATTTCGCCATCAATGAATTAAAATATGAATTGACAACTTATTACATGCATTTAATATTCATTGCTGCAACTCATTATGCACATACATCGTCAACGGTCAGCCGAATACGATACGATGGTGCAAACCCATCTCAGAGAAAATCAACTTCAAAGTTTTCCATTATTTCCACATATTTGTCCCCAGTCATAGAGTCATAGATTTTCATTGCTAGAAAAAATACAAGAATCAGAGGATTGAAGTGGGTAAGATTTTTCCTTATAAAAACTACGAATGGAATACAATGCTGGCCGCACTTTCAGCATGCACGATCAGCAAAACATAACACTCCTTTTCACGTTCAAAGTCAATGCCATGCAGATACGACAGTTTGGCTGACTGCAAATTTGCATATTAAGTGTGCACAGCTGTTGCTTGCTGTGCAACAGTACTCGTTTCCAATTTAGGATTTGTGCATTTTATCAAAAATTTGTATGGTATCGTCTTGAAAATCCCCACATATCTCAGAAACTGAAATAAATTGCTCCCTTGCAGTTTAATCATGAACTGAGTAGGACTTGTACTTATATTTTCTGCAAAATCTCAAAATCAATTTGTTTTTTCCCAAAATTGACTGAAACGAGGGTTCGCCTGAAAACCAATGACTCGTATGAAAATATGCAATAATTATGATTCCATGTAATAGCATTAAAAAAACATGGGAACATGACATCATCAGCCCACCTAATGAATATTCATGATGATGTACATACTAGTGTTTTCACAAATTATTGTTAAATTTTTAAATTCAATGATTTGGTTATTTTTCATCAGATTTTAATGATATTTTCAGTGATTTGCTTGATAAATTTTGCTCTTTTTATGTAGAGATAATTATTTTTCTGCCCTGGGTAACTGAGGATCACTTCAAGCAGGGTATTATTCTCTGCCTTGTTCACCACATGGCTCATGTAAATTAACAAGCTTATTTATGTGCATAATAACTCACACAAAGATAATTACCATGATTCTGGTGTATGAGGACCTTAACCCAAAATAAGAGAAAATTAAATTATTTCTCCCCAAAATACTTATATATAAATTTTCTTCAATTTCTATCACTAGCTAAAGAAAAAAAAATGGTTAAATAGATTTGGCATGGAATGAGAGGGAAGGCAGTTGTTCCTCTTGCTGTCATTAAAGTCATGGTCAAAATAAATCTCATAATTCAGGCATAGGTTGCTGATAGGAAAAATAATAGTGATATTCTGGAGATGAAAGTCTGAAAGTTAGCTGTCACTGTCATATCCTGTCTGGACAAACAAAATTAGCCTCACATCATCCTAAAAATGTGATACAAGTCTGTGTGTATCAAATTCTCATTCTCCAGGCTATGAAGTTATTTTGAAATACAGAGAACATAAAACGGCAATATAAGACTTTGAAAAGCTGGCAGGTTTATACTCATTAATTTCATGATGTCAAGGACACTATTTGAACTATATAAGAGCATATTACACACAGGAAATGAAAGAAAATATAAAAGGAAGTAAGGAACATTGATCTATAAATACATGATATTCAAATATTCAAGGACTTTTATTAATAGGGCATCATAGCTCAAATTTTATCAACCAGATGGACTTATATTATAATTTTTGAAACAACTGGGTCTGGAATAAAGACTTTGGATTCATATTATAATTTTTGAAACAACCGGGTCTGGAGAAAAGACTTTGGACTAATATTATTACTTTTGAAACAACAGGTCTGGAATAAAGACTTTCGATTTATATTATAATTTTTGAAACAACCGGGTTAGGAATAAAGACTTTGGACTTATATTATAATTTGCACTTTTGTGCTACATGTATATGAACGCATTACTATAGGATTTTAGTTTAGAACGGATTTGCCAAAAGCCCTTCAAATTTATAACATTTGTGGGTAAAGTCATTATTACATTTGTGGGCGATCAAAAATTATTACATTTGTGGGTAAAGTGCATTATTACATTTGTGGGTAAAGTGTTATTACATTTGTGGGCGTTATTACATTTGTGGGTAAAGTGTTATTACATTTGTGGGCGTTATTACATTTGTGGGTGCAACACCCCCCCCCCCCTTCATTTTTTTAAGGATGTGCACATTATGCTATCAATGATGCATGAAGCATTTTTATTTATTTGATGCAAGATAAAATAGCAATATAGATAAAAATGCCTTGGTCAAAGTAAAGGGCCAAGAATTTAATCCCGTATACAGCCATGGTGTAGTCGGGCACCTTAGACCACTCGGCCACTTTATGTGAAGAGGTTCTGAAAACCAGTTCAGGAGATGGTGATGAGGACACATGTAAAGTAATATTCCAAACTAGATTCCTAAACTGGTTTAGGGGAAACCAGTTCAAGAAAGTAGATGAGAATCAAGGTGAAGTTATACGAGCCAACTGGCTACTCATGTTGTCATGACAATGACTATTATTCTAGTTAAAGTGGTCATTTTTAAAACATTTGTAAGCATAAAATGAAATTCAAGAAATCTAAATCTCAATTATGTAAAGTAAATGCTATGAAATCTTCTCACTTTGACAGACAGTCACATGTCAATTAATTGTAAGAATCATTGAAGCTGATGAGTCATCCTGCAACTCTCCTTAACTATCGTAACATGTTGCAATAAGAATTTGCCATTCTCGATCAATATACAGGGGATTAATTAGCACCTCATGCCTCAGACACATCTAATCAAGCCATGATAATACACCCTAACCAGATCAAAGGATCTTACATAGCTTTGAAAGGGAACTGACTCACAATGAATGATATGTCATGATAATCTGTTACTTGATATGTTACAAAATCAAATGTCTAATCCATAACTGCATGACAAGGTATCAGAAGTTTCTTGCAAGAAATCGTCTCAAGGCAGAGCTGCACCAGCCCAAGTTTGCTAAATCTCGAGATTTTAGCCCTATCGGCCCTCTTGGCGATTAATCTCGAGATTCAAGAAACCCTATCTCCACCAGCGTAAAGAGAGCAATTCGTGCTCGAGCGAGACATCAATGCTTATGGTGTGACGCCGAGAATGAATAATCCCAAGTGCATCTGCACCTGCAGATTAGCAGATAATTTGGAAATAGCATGCTTTTTGGCAAATAATCCTAAGTTGACTTAGAATATCTTAAGACTAATCCAGTGAACTATCCCGATGATTGTGTCTCCATTACAAATAATCTCGAAATTGTCCAGATCAGGAAAACTTGGTGGATCAGAAAAAGCGTGATTATTTAAAACTTGGGCTGGTGCAGTCGTACCTACACTGTTTTGGAATGTTAATGTTCAACTATATATGGCATGCCATCTCTATCTACGTAAGTGTGCACTGTAAATATCAAGGATTTCAAATCCATCCAAAGTGGTTTTGAAATTTGAATAGTAATCAGCCAGAAAATTTGATTTTTACATTAACCATTTTTAAATCCTGAAGTCCCTGTCACACATATCAATGCAAGCATTGCATCTGACTTGCCTGTGACTCGTTTTCATTAAAATAATATAAAACATCTGATTTCCTTGAATGTGTGGGATTGTATATCATATTGCTATTAAATGAAGATTCCTCCTTCATAAGGAGAAACAAATATATTCTATATTTAATCATTTATAATACAATACAAAAGAAAAGTTAGTGTGTGACTCCTTTATAGATTGCTTACCACCAATGTGCATATTGTATGGAAGCTTAAAAGTGCCACCGAGATGTTGAGATAATTATCTCGGGAAGTCGACATCTTGATAGCAAAATATAAGATGATGAGATCCTGGATCTCATCATGTTGACATCTTTTAGAAGAGATGAGATGACGAGATCCTGGATCTCATCATGTCAACATCTTTTAGAAGAGATGTTGAGATGACGAGATCCTGGATCTCATCATGTCAACATCTTTTAGAAGAGATGTTGAGATGACGAGATCCTGGATCTCATCATGTCGACATCTTTTAGAAGAGATGATGAGATGACAAGATCCTGGATCTCATCATGTCAACATCTTTTAGAACAGATGATGAGATGACAAGATCCCGGATCTCATCATGTCAACATCTTTTAGAAGAGATGTTGAGATGACAAGATCCCGGATCTCATCATGTTGACATCTTGTAGAAAAGATGATGAGATGATGAGATGATCTTGTCATCTCATCATCTCTTCTACAAGATGTCAACATGATGAGATCCAGGATCTTGTCATCTCATCATCTCTTCTACAAGATGTCAACATGATGAGATCCGGGATCTTGTCATCTCATCATCTCTTCCAAAAGATGTCAACATGATGAGATCCAGGATCTTGTCATCTCATCATCTCTTCTAAAAGATGTCAACATGATGAGATCCGGGATCTTGTCATCTCAACATCTCTTCTAAAAGATGTTGACATGATGAGATCCGGGATCTTGTCATCTCATCATCTCTTCTAAAAGATGTTGACATGATGAGATCCAGGATCTTGTCATCTCATCATCTCTTCTAAAAGATGTCGACATGATGAGATCCAGGATCTCATCATCTTATCTTTTGCTATCAAGATGTCGACTTCCCGAGATAATTATCTCAACATCTCGGTGGCACTTTTAAGCTTCCATAATATTGTCAGTGTTTTTACAGGCATAAACCTTGGCTGATCTCCAAAACAACATTTTGAGATAGTCATGATCAAAGTTCAGATGTTTTTCTGATGCTCATAATTTCCAGCACTTTAGAAGAAACCAGAGCAATCATACCATAAATTATATCTCTTTATGATTTGCAAAATTTTGTTCACAATTCAAATGCATTTTGTCAAATATTTGAAATGAAGCACAGGTATATATTTAGGTTTAGGTCACTTTGTATAACCATGCGTATAATTATGGTCATAGTTTTTAGTGGCATGAACCATCGTTGATTTTAGGAAATGGCATAAACCATGGCATATGCACCACAAATGCACAACATCTAGGTCAAATTTTTAGTATATCAAGTTATTATACATATATACGTTGTAAACTGAATGTTAATTCAGTCTTTCTGATACTATTTTCAGTGATTTTTTTAAACTATAAATTGTGTATTCAGACCTAAAAGAAGGTCCATTGTAGAATCATGATTGACCTCTTGTGTTAAATCAATTTTTTTGTCCATGATTCTGCCTTTATAATCATCTTTTCAAATGCTTCTCTTTCATGTTTGCATACAGGTTAATTAATGATAATAATTTAGGGCATTTGTACAGCACATCCACCTTGTTACATTTAGCTGCTCAAGGCACTCCAACATTACTTGGCTAAGCCCAATAAAAGACCTTTTTTCTTCTTATGACGGATGAAAAAAAATGTCTTTGAAAACCCTGATTCTAATAGTAAAAGTGTTGATTAAACCAGTTGTGGATCCAAGATTTCAAAATAAGTGGGGAACAAATTTTTAAATATAGGGGGCACAGATGATGACTTTCTTTGATCTATGTAGCCATAGGGCCTGTTGTTCTCAATAGATTATTATTCAAATCTTGAGGGGTGTGTGTCTTGCCAATTACGTATTTCTACAGATACTCACCCTTGTTCTTGACATTGGATTGTCAAAGTCAATGCCTGGAGCAACAAACAGGTAACCATACTGGAGAGCTTTCTTAGGTTTCTGTGAAAAGAAAAAAAAGCGAATAATAACATTAATATGACATCATAATTCCATAGAATTTCAAACCACACATTTCAAATACTGTGTGTCTTATGCAATAACAATGTCATGTACTCTGAACAATAATCAGGCAGTCACTGAAACCAATAGAGTACCAAAGCAATGACGTCAGTTGCCATGGTGTCATGGCGGCCTGGTTCTAAACAAAGTAACCCGGAGCGTGTTTCTCTTAGGAGAAAATGGCTGCTATCGGAATTTCCTCGCAACCTCAGAATGATGGTAAGTTTTGCAAATACAAATGTGTATAGACAATCGTCGGCTGCGACTCTGTTTAAAACCAGCTGGTTTGTTGTCATGACAATGACGTCACACTTCGGTACTCTATTTCATACCATAGTACACAAAGTTCATATATGTGCCTCATTGAGTTATGACATTCCCATTCCAGAATCCTTTTTATATTGCAGTTTCATACCTTTTCATATTGACAAAAGATTCCCTGTTCACATCTATCAAAAGTCTGGAGTGACCGGCCTCAGTCCACTATGATTCACATACGTATTTAGTTTGGTTTGAGGCTGGCCTCATTCAAAACTGATACACATGTGTTGTTGTGATTTGAAGCCAGTCCCAGTTCACTTTCAGATATGCATGAAAGGGGTCAAAAGGCGGTGCTGCACCATCCCGAGTTTGCTCAATCTCAAGATTTTAGCCAGATCGGCTCTCTTCGCGATTAATCTCGAGATTCAAGAAACCCTGTCTCCACCATTGCAATAAGAGCGATTCCTGTTCAAGCGAGGCATCGATGCATTTTGGTCTGACGCCGTGAATAAATAATCCCGAGTGCATCTGCACCTGCGAATTAGCGCGATAATTCATAAAATAGCGCGCTATTTTGCAATCTAGAGATTAATCCTACGAACTCGCGCGATAATTGCGTCTCCATTACAAATAATCTCTAGATTGTTGATTGGGATAATTGCAGACGTGCAGACGGCCCTTTAGAGTGCATTCCCCTAGTGCAGCCTTCCATATTTAGGACAAGAGATTCTTACAAAACTACATCTGCAAAAAACCACCATCCAATCCCATGGTAAACCATTTCAATGCTTTCTGTTCTATAAATGGCATCCAATTGCCAAGTGACTCTTCAACTTCTCTCACAAGTCTTGCATCATTTGATACTGCAGTATGTGAGATTGAAAGGATACCAAGATGCTGTGTTATCTGATGTCATCATTTTGATTGCCTGCATGAGAGCATCCTGGCGTTCAAAATGCCTTGAAATGTGCTTTTAAAAGATGTTGAGACCATGCACACTCTGTTGTCATGGTTACGTATCACACAGAAGACAAACAATAATGTATTTAAACAGGAACACTGCAGTAAGGCATACACTAGATCTCAAGCCCTTTCTGATTTCTAACTCCTCATTTCACAAAATATTGCTTAACTTTTTAATTCAATAACTTCATTATTTGTTATCCGATTTTAATAAAAAAAATTTAGCATTCTGTTCTGTGAATTTTACTCTATTTAGATATAAATAGTATCCCTTTAAACGCGTAATAGTATTACGATTATAGCCTTGTTTATAATTCCTCAGAAACCCTGATTCTGGAGAAACGTTATGAAACATTGTATAAATGAAAACAATCACGTACGCAATCGTGTTTTGGACTAATCACATAAAAACGCCAATTCTGGCCTAATAAGTGGAAGCATAAACCCTGGACCCTTCTACGAAGGATCCATGCGTAAACGCATCCATTATGTCAGATGTCACTTCAGGAAACGTGTGGCTCATTTCTGGTTGGAAAACAGAGCAAATTATTATCATCAGATATCAGACTATAACATTTTTCATCAAACAGTAAAGCTTTAATTTGCAATAATCAAATCCTTACAAAATGTCCATCAAATAGTCAGCCCCACGTATGTCTATATTTGTTTCTTGTCTAATCACGCTTAAGTACTAATCATACAATAATGGGATCAGATTAACAAATGTCAGATCCTGATCCTAGCAAACACAATAACTGAGCTATTAGGCGGTTTCAAACCGCCTCGATCACAAGAATCCCCGTTAAATTACGAGAACTTTTTAAGGCTAAAAAATACCCGTTAATTATTCCTGCATTCACACCGCCCCGAAACACATCCTTCGGGATAAGTTCCCGAAGTTACGAGCATGCGCAGTATGGTCTGATAAGCAGACAAGGCGCGAGATTCAAAATCACTAGCCCAGCAGCCACCCACGCCGCCGCGCCCAACGACACGCTGGGATAAAAGTTCCCGTAATTTGCTTTCACATCGCCAAAATACCTGCGACCTTGGAAAAATCCCCACGAAAGTTCTCGTAATTTCGCCAAGTACCTGCTATTTAGCGGGTATTTTCTTTCGGGGATATTACGCGTAGTTTGCTTTCACATTACCAAAATACCTGGTATTTTCTGATCGGGGTAAATTTCCCGATCAGAGAATACCTGGAACTGGCGAACTTCGAGGCGGTCTGAAACCACCTATTGAAGTCTTGCACAGTTGTCTTGTCTGTGACTGATAGCGGCTACAGTGGACTTCCCACAATTCAATTTGCAGTGTAAATCTGATCAGTGGCTACATGATGAGGATGCCTGGCCAGTCTAGCGTTAAACAAGATTGGGATGGGTGATGATTGATGGCAGCAGAATGTAGCAATTTCAGGAAGAGTTTTGTCTGTGATTTTTACCAACAGATGATATAGCTGGTGGTTTCAAACCGCCTCGATCATAAGAATCCCCGTTAAATCAAGAGAACTTTTAAGGCTAAAAAAATACCCATTAATTATTCCTCCATTCACACCGCCCCGAAACATACCCTTCAGGATAAGTTCCTGAAGTTACGAGCATGTGCAGTATGGTCTGATAAGCAGGCAAGGCACGAGATTAAAAAAATCATTACCCCAGCAGCCACCCACGGTGCCCGCGCCCAACAACACGCTGGGCTAAAAGTTCCCGTAATTTGCTTTAACATCGCCAAAATACCTGCGACCTTGGAAAAATCCCCGCGAAAGTTCTCGTAATTTCGCCAAGTACCTACTATTTAGCGGGTATTTTCTTTTGGGGAAATTACGCATAGTTTGCTTTCACATTACCAAAATACCTGGTACTTTCTGATCGGGGTAAATTTCCCGATCAGAGAATACCTGGAACTGACAAACTTTGAGGCGGTCTGAAACCACCTACTGAGGATCTTTACATGTTAAAGGCTGAAAGAAAAATTTGTCAGTGAAAATCACTGACCAAAATCCAAATGAAATGCTTGCCCGAATATGTCTGGGCATCAACGAGAAATCAGGTCGATTTCCTTCAACGAGAAATATGAATGGTGATGTTAAAACCTGCTTCAAGTCCTTAACTTCACTCATCTTTTTTTTTTGGGGGGGGATATATTTTTCTTGTAAAAACATGACCATGAAACCAATCTAAATCAAAAAGTACATTCCTACAAAATAGCCTAAGTTCACTTCATGACTCATGCTAACAACATGGTCATCCACTCTGTATGCAGGGAAATAACTAATGAACTTTATACTGATTCCACCAGCCCATTAAGCCCTTATATGCTCCCAATTTATGGGCACAATTTATCATCATTTAGCTAGGTACATTCAGCTGTTTGCAGGAGTCAATTTCCCATTTGCAACACCAAAAAGTTTGCACAGGCTGTTGATTGCAATTTTAAAGGCTGCTATCACTGAAGGGACAACTTTGGATTAGTGCAGAATGGAGAGCTAAAATTGCTTCAGATATTTCTATGAGGAGCCATAAGTCACGCAATTATGAATACAAAGCTTTCTTCACGCCTAAAGC
This sequence comes from Lytechinus variegatus, assembly GCF_018143015.1. Classification (NCBI taxonomy): domain Eukaryota; kingdom Metazoa; phylum Echinodermata; class Echinoidea; order Temnopleuroida; family Toxopneustidae; genus Lytechinus; species Lytechinus variegatus. The sequence goes on from NC_054749.1 coordinate 10,458,582, forward strand.
AACAACCAATTTTGGCCTATTACAAACCACATACATGTAGTGCTAAAGGTAGAAACTGACAAATGTATTCACCTTTTTCAGAAGGACCTTGTCATTTTTATTTCCAATCATTGTCAGCTTTATCAGGGTATAGAAATAAAAAGACTATAAACAGTGTCATTGAATACTTTGTGAAGCCCTCCATACAGGCCAATTGACCGTCTGGCCAATATTCTGAAGTCAGGTCTAACTTAGACCATGGTCTAACTCTGTGCTAAAATTATGGGGAGCCAAAAAATGAAAAAAATCTGCTTACATTGTATATTTCTTATGCTTATTTTTTGTTTGTTTCCCCTTTGCTTTCATAATAAAGAAAATATTTCAGTTACCATTCTGAAACAGTTATTTGAGTGACATAAGATTGAATAAACTGAACATGTACTAATTACATTTGTGCCCCAATAGGCTCTCCATAGTTAAACAACAACTTTAAAACAGGTTTTAATTTAAGCCCGATATCAGAATACAGGCCTAAGTGTTAAGGCAATGGGTGATTTCAAGTTTGGTGTTGATCAACTTTTACATGAGCATAGCACCAAACCAACCATGAATGGTCTCCACAGTCACTCAGTAGGTTTTGAGCTGTACGTTAATATTGTGATATATATGATTTTTGTAAACTCAGAATATGTTTTAGAGCTAGGAAACACAATCCAATTTGTGCTTACAACACCAACACCAGACTTGAAATCACCTAATGGCCTTGATCTAATATTCAAATGATATGAACTGTTCATAAATGGGATCGATCATTCTAGCAAATAACAGAATTGTTTCATATTACAATACAAGTAGTTAGTTTAACTCCTGCATATCAAAATCATGAAAATAGTCATTGCGCCACAGATTTTTCAATCATCTCTAACTTCGTTTACACCTTTTCATTCAAAATCTCACAGATTGTAAAAAGGCCAACTACCAAAGTATATGTTTCATTGCTTTAGTCTATTTATCTCAATAGGGCCGTCTGCACCATCCCGAGTTTTCAAATTAGCGCGCTATTTCTGATCCGGCAAATTATCCCGATCTGAAAAATCTCGAGATTGTTTGTAATGCAGACGCAATTATCGCGCTAGTTCGTAGGATTAATCTCGAGATTGCAATCCCAAGTCAACTCGGGTTTATTTGCAAAATAGCGCGCTATTTACGAATTATCGCGCTAATTCGTAGGTGCAGACGCACTCGGGTTTGGACTCGGGTTAATTTATTCATGACCTTCAGTCCATAATGCAATTCGCGTTCCATTTCCGCCTTGGTAAAAACATAAACAGCGATTATACCGAACGCATGCGAAAGTCAACTTTATCATAGCGTTCATCAATTCCCCATTCAGCAACGATGGTGTCAAGCCCCCCGTGAATGGATTTTGGGAGAGACCAGACCGATGGGGGAGGGCGGGAGGCGCTCATTATCGACGATGGTCATAGTCAATAACAATACTGACAGCATTGTCGTCTTATTCCTTCGCAAAATGTGAGCAAATAGCATTTCTTTCCTCCCCCCTCTCTGTCGTTGCCTCGGAGTCCGCCATCATATTAAACGAAGAATACTTCACTCGCTTATAATTATAGCGCGGCTGAGCTGAGAGGATTGTTGCATAACAACGGTCGAATTCGGCGAAAGAGTACATGTACTTGATTGCATATCGCGGGAAGTTATTCAAAAGCGCGGGCCGTTGAAACTCCAAGATCGAAAGTGCGCATGCTCGGAATATCGGGCCTGTTGCCTCGCTCGAGCAAGAATCGCTCTTCGTGCGATGGTGGAGACGGGGTTTCTTGAATCTCGAGATTAATCGCGAAGAGGGCTGATCGGGCTAAAATCTCGAGATTGAGCAAACTCGGGATGGTGCAGCACCGCCTAATGAAGTTGAGATAGAATAGCAATACATTATACTAATCACCAATTTGCTTGATGATGTCAGGGTATTGGGAGTTTCAGGTAGGCTGTAACAAGGAAGAATGACAAGGATCTATCCCTTTACACAGGAAGGGAAGGGTCTTCTTGAGAGGTAGTTCAGATTGGGATAGACGCCATCCATCCTTCTATCAAACTTGAAACGCTTTGTGAACATTGAATTAAGACCCCTGTTACATCTGAGAGATTCCCTACCTCGGGCCGGCCCGGGGCCTATCTCAGGTCGGAAAGAAATCAGATGTAAACATCCCAAACCTACCTCGGGCCACCTTTTAGCGAACCTACCCGAGACCACATCCAGAGGTAGTCTCGGGAAGGCATCGGGCCGGCCCCGGTCCACCGATTCGTAGATGTAAACGCACACAAGCTTTCGAACCTTTCTCGGTCCGTTCACCAGCTGTCAAATTACGTCATAGCGCGCGCTATCCCTCCCCAGCCCCGTCGTTCTTTGAATGTTTTGCGGCATGCGACATGGGAATTGTGATTTATAAAGTCTTTGATTTGAGTGGAAAGAAGAAAGCATTTTAAACGTATCCTTTTCAAGTCGATCATATCTTTAACGACTGCTGGGATCATCAGCATTCTTCCAGAATCTCGGGTAAAGGTAAAGAGTCGTTTCCGGGGTCGTTTTGACTCTCTGGAAGTGATCGGCAACAACTTCAATTAGCGCGGGCAAATTATTCAGAGCCTTTAGATCGAGAGCGCCCTTTAGTGTTAGCAATCGGATACCGCTCGAAACCGTACCGATAGGGGAGGAATGAACGCTGTGATGTAAACAGACCACATTTCGGACTCGGTCCGTTCGCGAAGCTAATCCACCAATAATCCAGTCAAGGTTGCAAGTGGACTCGGTCGGGTCTCGGGTAGGAAACTTTCAGATGTAACAGGGGTCTAATAGATCTCGTTCTCAGTACACTTTGTAAAACTAGTTTACTAGCATTTCCATCTGATCATCTGAAAGTGGTTTTCAAACCACTCCATGTATTAAAAAGAATGTTTTCTAGACTGCTTCATCATATCAAACTAGTTTCCACTAAACTAGGACGGTTTAGGACGGTGATGAGAATGGGGTCTTAGAGTGCATAGTTTGTTTATATTCAAACACTGGAATGCCTGCCTGATCCAGCACTAAAAAAAATGTTGGTTGGATGGGATAAAACTATACCCCAAGCAGCAATTAAGTTAGGACTACCTGGACTAGATCTACTTCATAACACTTCAACTCCAATTAGTGACAATGGAAGAAACCTCATTCCATAGACACATTGGGTGATTTCAAGTACGGTGTTCGGTGTTAGTGTTGAGAGCGTAAAAAGTCCACTGAACCGAGCTCCAACACCGAGCTGAGTTCAGAGGAACGATACCGGTTGCGTTTATCGATAGCACATGACGTCACGCCTCTGCGCTGTGCTGCTAAATCATCTTAACTTCACGCGAGAAGTCTCGACGACGAATATGAAATCGAAGAGAAATGCATTAAATTCTCATCGTACAGAATATAAATACTTTAATTAATTCAAGAATTCGAAAGAGCGAACATTATTCTTCATCAAAATATATAAAGCTCAAATAATTTGAACTCATCTTAACTGTAAAAGCAAATTCTACGGGGATGTTTCATCGTGTTCGCCGCCTGTTCACGAGCTTGAGATTGCCAACACCAACACCAATTTTGAAATCATGATTTTCCCAATCCCTGGTGGTTGGTGTTGGTGAATGGGAAAATTGCACGTAGATCGTCAACACCAGCCGCAGTGCTGGGTTTAGCAGACGATATTCAACACCATTTTTCAACACGAACTGCCGGAAATACGTCATATTTTTCGAGGTCAATCCCAACACCAGCCTGATTTCAAGTACGGTGTTGTGGCTGGTGTTGTCACAACACCAACACCAGATTTCAACACCGTACTTAAAATCACCCATTATTTACAGGGGTGATGGAAGAGACTATCAGCCTCCCTTATGACACATCAAATATAGGCCAACATGTACACTGCGTGCAACAAAATAATGAACCAAACAAGATTACTACTAATACTAGCCTAAATTTGAGTGAATCTGCTTCAAGAAATTGGCTGTAGATCCCAGTCTTAAAGATTTGACGAGGTTTGTCACAAAGCCAGACAAGCAAACAAAATTTAAATGAAAATTTAAAATTCAATTTTAAGAAAAATGGTGACAAGTCATCGGTAAATGACTGTGCACCAGCATAAAGATTAGAGTTCACGAGTCATGAGATACATCAAAGGAATGGGATCCCTTGACAGATTGGATTGGAAACAGTACTATCTCCTCATACTTTGGTAACACTGTAAATGCCTGCAAAAAATAAACGGGTATAGGTACTGACTGGTCACTGGTGCATCAAATGGACTTGCTGCTACAAACTATAGCAACAATAAATAACTACAGGATCCTAGAAAAATGATATGATTACTGAAATGATATTCTTTGTATTAATTCAATGTTCAAATTCAAATCTTACAAGAGAAATATTTGCTCTCCTGTTTCAAATAAACTTACAGTACATGCAATTATAATTGGCATTACTCAGCATCTAAACAAAATATTTCTATGGTGCCTGCTGTTGCTGTATAACGTTTTCCAGAGATTATGAACTGTCTATTGGCAATGACAGCAAGCACCAATATCTGGTGTGAGAACCTCGGCTACGTGCATTCAAACAGACTTCCTAACAAAATTTATTGAATGAATAAGGGCTTGATCAGCCAAAAAATACAGTTTCCTGGGCATTAGTTGAATAATACAAATGCATATACGCACCAGAAATGATGCTCCCTTCTCTATACATTGTATTTCTAAATATTTGAATTTGCAATTGAATCTGCTACTATAAAATCCATGCAGAGAATTAAAAATAAATGAAAGTAGTTGCAGTAAACACTGATTTCACGAGAAAGTATGTAAAAACGGGCTTAGTTGTCACTATATCATCGAAGATCTAGATCTGGTACAGTTACATAAACTGAACTTTGTGAAATCTTGAAATCTTCGCTGCAAAATGTTCACACTGAAGATAACCAACACAGATAAGCGCATGTGGGACAGTGTATTATTATTGCTTTGAATGTTGGCCAGATGCTTGACCCGAATCCCGTGCTTATTTGCAAATTTCTCAGCAATTACACAATTTCTTCAAGAATCCTTTGGCACATAATTATTTTCTATTCATACAAACAGACACTTTGGTGGTCATTTCATTGGATTCTGTACGAACTCATTTTGAAATCGTTACCACAACTGGAACTTATCTTTAAAGGTGTCAGATATAGAAGACTACATGTAATAATATGGCCCAACCTCACCCCTTGCATGACTCATAAGCTGAGTAGTGGTGCTGTCAGCAGCATACAATATAGTGATGACTTGTTTTCAATTTCAACTTGCAGAAATCATTCTGTCTTTCTGCTTGTAAATTGATCAGCGTTGTCTTCTTGTTTGCTATATAGCTTGAACTCTGAGGCAGAAATAGTTCTATTGGAGTCTAGGGAAAGGATAAACACAATATGATATTTCTAGATGACAGCTAGAGGGTCGGTATGTTTTCAAAATTGAGTCCATGAGCAATAAAAGTGTCATCACTGAGAAGTTAATCAATGTGTGGCGAGCTGTGGTAAATCAAATATATTGAAATAGTATGTGACTTATTTCAGCCACCCATGAAAATAAATGGTAAAGACTTTGAATAATATTTGAGGTGCCTTACTTTTAAAAAATCTAAGTTGAATAGCTGAACTACACAAAATGTCTGTGTTTCAATTTCATTTTATACCATTTCAGTACATCCTCATTTTTTCATCATGGGAGTGGCTATTTAATCCCACTTTAATCTTCTTTTCTAAATTACACCTTTCTACAAAAACAATAGATATATATCACCATTAAAAAAGGACAATGCACCTTTGCCCCTAACATAGTTTTTAAAACTATGTTATGTGCAGATGAATAATCAATCATTAAAAGTGTGTATCTTAGATCTTGAATCACAAAAAGGATTCTAGACAGAGAAATGCCATAAAATTCAGAGACACATTACAACTGCATCATTTACTTTCTATGCAAGGTCCATCACAATGAAAGCTAATTTTAATGTGCGAAAGGGACCATAGACAGAGCTTCCTGCAAGGCACATAATACTTTGGCTCAAGAGCAACGCACCTTGAAATCACAAATGGGGCTTATGAATTAACACCGTTCTCACTACCATATGAGAACAGTCAAAGCGGTCTTGGAAGCGATCTTTCAAATCGATTCAGAAAACTAAACCTCGCGGTGTAGTTTTGAAGATTGCTTTGCCTTGTTAAATGGGTTTTAGCTAAGTGATTACACAACCGTTTTTCAGGAAGCGATCTTCGGAAATTTTGAGCGCACTTCTCCACACACTGTATGTGGAATGCCTACGCTGCGGTTTAGAAATTTGCGAGAGACATGTCACCCCACTGAGAGTGTTCCCATAGCATTAAAACCGCTTAACGTGAAATGGTTTTGAAGACGAAGCAATCTTCCAAACTGGTTTCCAGTAAACCAGTTTTAGAAAGTATTATTAGCATGGTGTTACTGAATCAAGATAATACTATGGAGACACATGAGTGAATCTCTATCTTTGGTTGTGTTCATATGTTATTATATTGATTAATAGACTTAAAAGTTTTACATTAGATAACTAGGTCTATTAAAGTGCTAGATAAAAACCATAATAGGTCAAAGATCGTACATGACTGAAAATAAAAAATATACAAGCGTATGTTTTATATAAAGGCAGTATGAAGACCTACATGTATCTGCACTATACTCATCATAAATCAGAAATATTGAGTTGGAAAGTAGACAAATAAAAGACAAGAATACACAGTTCATTGTAAAGTAGAATGGCATGAATGACATTCCAAGTATAGGAAAGAAGAGATATTATAACTGAATTTGCATAGGAAATACAATGCGCACACACACCAATTTTACAATCACAACACCTCAGACAAATGTGCCTTGCATATACATTGAAGGCCTACATTGTACATGGAGTTGACAAACAGATATCACTGGGCAAATAACAAGGTCCAATATCAATCCTTTATATAAGCCCACACAAACTTCTCTACATCCAAAATTTGTATATAAAGAGTTGATGAATATTGACATTCTGTGGTAATAGCGGAAGCATCATTTTGTTAGCTACATGCACTGCTCCTATGTTTATCTTGGAATATACACGGTGCAGATCAAATGAAAAATTACAGCATCATCAAAATTTTACGAGTGTTTATGCTACTTTCCTTTATCTAGTCAATCAAAATTTCAATGTTTGACTGCTTCACCATCCAACAAACAATAAAGTGAGTATACGGGACCAGTGGCTGACCGTGACCCTGAGGAGACAAAGCATTGGAGGGGCACAGCATTGTTCACAAACAATACAGTGCCCCTCCAATGCTTTGCCTCCTCCGGGTCACGGTCCGCCACTGTACAGGCCTTAAGTTGGGTGATGATGTCCTCGTTTTCAATGGGCTGACTCGGCGTGAAAACAAATTCATCGGGTTGAAAATCGCAAGGAGTTGGATTATTTCTAGAAATAAATATCTGTATCCCGTGTTTACAAGAACTGATTTTTCACACAAAGTTACCTTAATAGTTACTTTCTGACATATCTCAGTCTCGTTCATGCCGAAGACATAAAAATGTGAAATTTAAGCGATTTTTTCGACTACTTATTTAAAGATCAAGTCCACCTCTGAAAAATGTTGATTTGAATCAATAGAGAAAAATCAGACAAGCACAATGCTGAAAATTTCATCAAAATCGGATGTAAAATAAGAAAGTTATGACATTTCAAAGTTTGCTTATTTTTAACAAAATAGTTATATGAACGAGCCAGTTACATCCAAATGAGAGAGTCGATGATGTCACTCACTATTTCTTTTGTTTTTTATTGTTTGAATTATACAATAATTTAATTTTTACGAATTTGATGATTAGGACCTCCTTGCCTGAAGCACAAAATGTTAAAATAATGAAATTCCACGTGTTCAGGGAGGAATGAAACTTCATTTCACATGACAATGACGAGAAAATCAAAATATTTGATATTTCATATAATAAAATACAAAAGAAATAGTGAGTGAGTGATGTCATCAGTTCCTCATTTGCATACCGACCGAGATGTGCATATAACTGTTTTGTGAAATGAAGCGAAACTTTAAAATGCCATAACTTTCTTATTTTACATCCGATTTTGATGAAATTTTCAGTGTTATGCTTGATGAATTTTTCTCTTTTTATTCAAATCAAGTTTTTGTTGGGGTGGACTTGTCCTTTAATTTTTTCATGGAGAGTTTTTGACATATTTTTCTTATTTTTACTCCACAAACGACAAAACTTAATAAAGTAATCATTCTTTCCAAAAATATAAACATCATTTAGATTCATGGTCATTTACAAAAGCTATGGCAGTTTTGCTGCGACTTTCTCAGCGGTTTCAGGAAACCCTCTTGTTAACTTCAGCGTTTTTGAGGTCAACTGAAAACAAAATCACCCGATAATTGCACCTCTCCACTCCGCCTGAACCTGTTTCCACTAAACTAGTTTTAGGAAGGTAGTGAGAACAGTGTCTTAACTTCCCTGCACTACCACAGCATATCTTCCAGTTAAAGTGCGTACAGTACATGATGAAAGCCCCCCCCCACCAAGGTAAAAAAAAAGGAGAAATATATGAAGACCGATAGGCCTACTGTACATTCTTCATATATTTCATTGACATTCCTCTAATATCCCAGCATAATTACTTCATATACCAATGTACAATTAGACCTCATCTAATTATTTTCTTCTCTCTTTCTCTCTTTCTTTAAAGGTCAAGTCCACCCCAGAAAAATGCTGATTTGAATAAATACAGAAAAATCAAACTAAGCATAATGCTGAAAATTTCATCAAAATCAGATGTAAAATAAGAAAGTTACAAAGCTTCATTTATTTATTTTTTTCACATTATATGCACAATTCAGTGACATGTACATGTAAATGGGACAGTCAATGATATCCCTCACTCACTATTTCTTTTGTTATTGTGTGAATTATACAATATTTCATTTTTTACAGATTTTACAATAAGGACCATCTTGACTGAACCATATAGCATTAAAATACTGCTACATGTAATTCCACATATTCAGAGAGGAATTAATTTGTTTCAACTGACAATGAGAAAATTAGAATATTCCATATTTCATATAATAAAATATAAAAGAAATAGTGAGCGAATGATGTCATCAGTCTCCTCACTTGCATACCGGCCAGGATGTGCATAGGGCCTACACATATAACTGTTTTGTGAAATTAAATGAACCTTTAAAATGTCATAACTTTTTTTTACTTTACATCCAATTTTGATGAATATTTCAGTGTTGTGCTTGTTGGATTTTTTCTTTTTATTCAAATCAACTGTTTGTTTGGATGGACTTGTCCATTAAGTATAGAGACAGTACAATGCAACTATATTACAGCCGTGTCCAAAGCCAGAACTGGCAATCTACCAACTGCTTTAATAAAAAGGAGGTTATCTAAAAAAAAAAAAAAAAAAAAAACTATGAATATATGTAAGAAAGTGAAACCTATTTCACTGTTTGTTTGCTCCATTTCTGGCCTGTTGAAGGTATGTCTTGCTCAATATTGGCTTTCCATTACCCCCACCCCCTAGTGGCAACAGTAGATGTATTCAGACCGACTCCATGACCAGAATACCTGGTAAATAAGAACTTGTTAATTACCACATTCATACCGACCCAAAGCAGACAATTTTGGGATAAAGTTCTTAAAGTTACAAGCATCCGTGTACCTTCTTTTTCGGTATTGATATTTTCAATACCGGTATTACTAATAGCTTCAATACCGGTATACCGACTAATACCGAGTAAATTCCCAATTTATTGTGCAAACAGTGTCCAATGTTTGTTTAGCCCTGATATGGCCTCGGATAAAGAGGGGATGCTTGTGGTCAGCTGAGGAATGCTCAGCATGGTCCGTTCTCATTGACAAAAACTTTCTCTTTCTTTACCAAAAGTTATACGATCATGCTCTCTCCCCAACGAGAGCTGTGAATTACCTGTGCATGTGCGCAAAATTATCTCAGCAAGCACATGGTACGAAATCAATAAGTCAAGTTGCCAAATGCTACACCGCACAAACTCACTGCTACTTACTTTGCTAAACGTGTGTACATGCCCTAACTTCCAAGCACCAAAATTCCCTGCTAAAACTGTCAAGGATATATGCGTGATTTTCCCTTCACCGATCTGGCCCCACTCATTCACATTCAGATTCGCCCCTTTTGTTTACCACTCACATCAACACGTGTTCGTCGAAGGTTCAAAGTTTGTTGACCTCAAATTTTGACGTCTCGTACATAACTTTTCTTATAAATGTCCATTGTGTTGAACCCCCCCCCTCTTGTGAATCTGCACGTTGTCTACAAGTAACCCCCCCCCCCTAAACTTCTTATCCCCCGGCTGCCTCTTTCTCACTCACTTTTTCTTGCTTTTGTTTTTCTTTATCTCCCCAGCCCCTTAATTCTTCACTCTCTCTTTCCCATCGGCCCATTCTCTCCCCGTCACCACCCCTCTCTTACCACGAACAATCAACATCCTCCTCTTCTCCGAATCTCAATCTTCCCCTCTTTTTTGTCAATTTCATCTTTCACACATGCCAAATTTTAGTTGATCAACATCTTATCACGCCACGAGACCATCATACAATCATTCCAATAGTTTATTTTATTTTATTCATGACCGCACATGCACAAAACGGATACAACACCCATCACAAATCACACAAATATTCTCAGCCACTTTCTTCCATTTACGATCACTTCACAGATCAAAATAAACAAAGAGGGATGGCGTAACATTTTTTTTCCTGTTAATGTTATCAACATTTTCTGTCTTTTTTTATTTTCATATTTAATTCATTTATTCATTAATGTATTTATTATTTTTTTTTTTTGGGGGGGGGGGTCAGACGAGTTTTGTAGCAGGCTTATAGTATAAAAGTAAACTTGTCATAATTGAAACAAGTCAAGAGCAGTCCAGAAAAAAAACATTGCATAAAGAAAAAAAAGTTAATCCCTGTGGTTTGTCTGTCAATGCACAGCAACCCCCCCAAAAAAAAAAAAAAACTCAGTGGACATTCCCATTGATACAAGTTAAGAGCAGTCCGAGAAAAAAAAAACTTGCATAAAGAAAAAACAAGTGTTAATCCCTGTGGTTTGTCTGTCAACGCCCCAAGCCAAGGTTGATACTTTGTTGAAGCCCGCAATACACCACGTGGTCAAAAGGCAGGCTAGGGAGTGTTTCAAAAAGAGTTTTGTCAGTGATTTTGTTTTTGTAGAGGGATGTTACAAGCTAGCAAACCCTCGCATGTGATTGGCGGAAAGCAAATCTGTTGTTGAAACCACTGAAAAAAACTCTTCATGAAATGCTCTCCGTCTCGGTCGACTTCGTTGTTTATACTGTAGCTGTGTACACGAGTGCATGGAGCTGAGCCGACATGCACCCCAGTATCATTAGCGGTGGGGCCGAGGCCTTATGCAGCGGCTAACGGAGCTCAGACAGTAGTTAAGGGGCGATGTATTCATTTCGAGGTTAGATTATTGGATTCTGATTTCATTAAATACGTTGAGAGAGCCAAAGAACTTATTGTTTTGGCTTAATTTTACTGTAAAAATACCCATAAACGACAATACAGAAGAAAATACCGGTATGATATTTTCAACTTTTGGTATGACGGTATTTCGGTATTGAAATTTCTACGGCGGTATCCATACCGGTATGACTTTCATACCGAACGGTATTACTAATACCGGTATATCGAAAAAGCTTAATTTGCAGTATGGTCTGATCAGCAGGAGAAGCACACGATTAAAAAATTTGCTGGCTCAGCATCCAACACCACTACTTCCTAGGTTTAGAAAGCTCTCATGATTTGCTATCACACTGCCATTTAATTAGGTGGTTTCAGACCGCCTCGAAGTTCGCCAGTTCCAGGTATTCTCTGATCGGGAAATTTACCCCGCTCAGAAAATACCAGGTATTTTGGTAATGTGAAAGCAAACTACGCGTAATTTCCCCGAAAGAAAATACCCGCTAAATAGTAGGTACTTGGCGAAATTACGAGAACTTTCGTGGGGATTTTTCCAAGGTCGCAGGTATTTTGGCAATGTGAAAATAAATTACGGGAACTTTTATCCCAGCGTGTCGTTGGGCGCGGCGGCGTGGGTGGCTGCTGGGCTAGTGATTTTGAATCTCCCCCCTTGGCTGCTTATCAGACCACACTGCGCATGCTCGTAACTTCGGGAACTTATCCCGAAGGATGTGTTTCGGGGCGGTGTGAATGCAGGAATAATTAACGGGTATTTTTTAGCCTTAAAAAGTTCTCGTAATTTAACGGGGATTCTTGTGATCGAGGCGGTTTGAAACCGCCTACTGTTTAAACAAGGGGGAAATCATCTTAAAACTTATATTGATACTCGCAATTATGAACCAATTAATAATAATTACATGTATGCTAACAACTAATGTAGGCCTAAATCTACTTTCAAACCAAAGCACAACAAGGATATTTCATCCTACAGAATATGATTTTATCTAAGCAAAACATTTCAAAAAGCCTACACACATTTTCACAATTTTTTTTTTTCAACATAATGGGCTCTATACTATCCCTTCATAGCCCTACATGTAGAATGTAGTGCTGGCCAACAGAATTGCAACTCTACACATAGTATAAGAAATAAAAAGCAGAGACATAATTTCTTTTAACATAAAACAAATAAGAGTATGAATGTCTGCTCAGCATTGTTGAGTGATTTATTTTTTCTGGTATGAAAATCACGAATTCTCTTCAAGTGTGTTCATGATATCCTTCTACAAGCATTTTTTCTTCAATAAGACTCACTGATCAATTTTTACTCATCATACATGTACTGTATGCATTCATGATTGCTTACTCACAAACTTCTGACACCATTCAACATTACATGACTCATGTTTCGTTCAAATAATACAGGCATGTACATTGTATAGTCCACCAACTTACTAGACAAACCAAAATACCATCAACACTTTTTGAATTGATCAACACACCCACTCTTGTTATAGGTCATGCCTATTGATTACCTTGAATTTGTTTTCATTTCTGCACACAACTCATCCCAAAAGACCATATCAATACAATATTCTGAACTGAACTATATAACTAATTGACAATTTGCCATGACAACAGCAGCTGAAACGGGTCAGGAACTAGGCATGTACAGTACATGGAACTGTAAGGTATTGTTATCAAGTAGTTAATAAACACACCTACTTAGACAAACTTCACCTTCACTTATTCAATGGTTTTGTCTGTTGACTTAATAAACTTGACAAAATAAATCATTCATACCGTGTATCTATAGTGAAAGCAGTCATAACAATCTACATTCTTTTATTGGGAAACTTAGTACCGTTTTCAACTAGAGCAATTTCATAGTTTATTTCAAACCATAGTATAGGTTCTATGTGATTCTCAAAATATATATATATATATACAGTATTACCACGTCATGAATAGAAACTGGTATAGAATGAGTTAGGGTTTTTTTGTGAGAAAAAACACATTTCACATATTTCAAATATATTATATATATCTAATAGCTCCTGGCTTTCAAGTTTTTCACTCTAGTACACAGCAGAAATGCATTAAATTTAGCAGTAAAATGAAAGTTTATAGTAAGTGAATTTTGCCTGCCATAATGAATATGATCATGACCTAAGCATGACCCTGGTACATAACAATGATAAGGGAACTCTGTCAAAGAATGCCATGATACATCCCACACAGCAGGGTAATGATATGAATGGATGCGCTCAGCATGCCATGTATGTATCCATTCCTACTAGAAGACTAAATTGTAAAGAGCCTGTTCAGTTCAGACCACAAAGCTCCAAAGAGAAACATTTCCCCCAAAAATATCACTTCATTATAAATACAAAGGCCTATACTGCATGGTCTTTTTTGATGATTTTTCCATAGGGCAATTTTATTTTATTAAAAGAAAACATGCACGTTTATAAAAGTAATCTTTTTAATGAATGATGATCATGTAATATTTAAATGGCCTTTTTCATGAGAAACCAAAAATATTCCATGCATTACACGCATCTTCTCACAGTCACACGTAAATGGTATCCCATTCTTAGCCATCCAATATATGCCTCACTTCAGTCATATGGCCATTACAATCTCAAGTACACCATGAAACTCTGTAGTCAGAATGCAAAGCAAGAAAGATAACAAGCCGATCCCACACAAGGTGACGTTAACTTTAACGAGACTTGGCAAGGGCTTGCCTTTAATGACCAGGAAGATATTGACTGGATGCTTTCTCTAATCTTGTCTGGCTTTACAAAGAAGAATCCCACAGAGGGCAGGGAAGATTTGTGTCTGTCTCCTAATTTTCTAAACAATATGTTGCCAAGTTCACTTACAACTTTGAATCTTCTACTACTCATTTTCAATGTGAACACACACACACAAAAACAGCTGAAGGTCATATTACTTTCAAACAAACTCAACTCATTTACCCCTCCGACTCAAAGAACCCAATGGGCTAGTGTTTTTCAGATCTTTACCTTACAACCAAACAAAAACACCCCAAACCAAATGCATGTTCATTTTGTATGAATCATTTTGATTTCTTTACATGACTTCTTATTGGTTGATCAAAATCGTTCTGATTATCAAACAAAATCTCCTGATTTATAGTTGAAGCTTTAAAAATAAAATGCACAACACAATGATAGCAAATGAAGATCATCCACCCCCCCCCCCCTAACTTGAAAGGGCATATGATTTGAATTAATCTCAAATTTTCTTTTTTGAGATTCTGTAAAACCTCACAAGGCTTGCAAAACAAATCTTAGAGGAAAATTGTTTGAACAGTCAGACTTTGTCTGCTCCTAAATTTGCAACAGATTGGCAAAAATCACTTTAAAGTACAGCTGAATTTATGTCCATGTGTTAACCATCAAACATTCAGATGTTGACTTCAGAAATAAAATAAAAAATCTTAAATGAGCAGACAAATTGACACAAATTCTTGTTTATCTTGAATGACCCAGATACTGTGTGTTTGGGGACAGGTATCTGGTATGCTTGCTAAAGTTCAGTTCAGGTTAAACGTCAAAAAAGTACATGCAGGAGAAAATGGGGGAAATGGAATAGGAAGTTACTGGGAAAACATACATTCCTGTGACTAGATGAATACAAGATTACAATGCATTCATACATGTACCCATTCAAATGCAGAAAACACTCAATGGTTTTTGATTGGGAATTATTCTACCAGGATAAGAAACATCAAATATCTGCCCTTGTTGAAAGTAAACAATTTGAATATACCCCAGAAAGCGAACACTCCAAGTTTTTTATAATTATTTTAAAATTCACAAATTTCTCCATGGTTGCAGTGATTTGGGCAGTATGAAAGCAAATTACATGTACTTTAAATATAAAGGAAAATGGGCATATTTTGTACATGATTGTAGAGACCTGAATCAGTTCTTACAAATTACATGTATTTAGCAATCAAGATGACATGAAAGTACCTATTGTGAAAGAGTATTTCCTCAAATGTAAAATTCAGTTCAGTTCATTTATTTTCCATTAAAAATTCAATTGAAATAAATACATACAAAGTTCACAACTAAAAATCGGAAGGACCCCAAGAAAAGCATAGCTTGCGAGGATGGGGCCCTGTACAATCATTAACAAAACAAAACAGATCTTACATTGTTAAAACGTAAAGCAGATAAACAAAAAAAAACTGTCACATAATGACTGGGTAGTGAATGGGTGGTCATTTGGATTAATTAAACCATAGAGTAAATTACCCTGTCAAGACTGAGCTAGATATTTGCAAAATATCCATGACAATACATGCTATCAGTGCACAGGTATGGTGTACAAAATATAGACCGAAACTGAAGGGCACATTTATAAAAAAAATGCAAGAATACACACATACCCCCAACATTAAAATCAATTTAACAGCAGAGACCATATTATCAAAATAATCTTTAGAAAAAAAAATATTCTTATGTCTTCAGAGTTACAATAAAATCCATATTCTGAAAATTCTTTTCTTGTAGCTTTCACTGAATGCGTATGAAATCAGAGCTATAGGTGCGTAAAGATAAATATGGCACATATATATCTCTGGGTGCAAGATATAAAGATAAATATGGCACATATATCTCTGGGCGCAAGATATAAAGGTACTTTGAAAATTCTTTTATCTTTGTGTTTTGTTAACCTCCTTTGAAAATACATCAAATTTTAAAAGAGGAAGGAGGCTATTGTAGGCCTAATCTCATGTAGTCATGTTGCATGTGATATATCTCAGTCAAGAACATCTTTTTTTACAAAAGGATATATATTCCAGAGATATTACAGAGATGAATTTGCGGGCTTTCTTTTTAAGGCTAAAAATACCCATTAATTTATTCGTGCATTCACACCACCCTGAACCATACCCTCCGGGATAAAATCCTGAAGTTACGAGCATGCGCAGTATATGGTCTGATAAACAGGCAAGGCGCGAGATTCAAAATCACAAGCCCAGCAGCCACCCACAGCTCCCGCGCCCAACGACACGCTGGGCTAAAAGTTCCCGTAATTTGCTTTCACATTGCCAAAATACCTGCGACCTTGGAAAAATCCCCACAAAAGTTCTCGTAATTTAATTAAGTACCTACTATTTAGCAGGTATTTTCTTTCGGGGAAATTACGCGTAGTTTGCTTTCACATTACCAAAATACCTGGTATTTTCTGATCGGGGTAAATTTCCCGATCAGAGAATACCTGGAACTGACGAACTTCGAGGCGGTCTGAAACCACCTAAAAATGCTAAAACTATGGCCTGAAAATAAATTGCCAGAGCCTGAATTCAGGCTTTTGCCTGAAAACTGGCATCCCTGAAATACCCCAACAATAGCAAAGTTTATTGATCCTTCATGACCTTTGACCTTGGTCATGTGACCTGAAACTCGCACCGGATGTCCAGTGATACTTGATTACTGTTAGGTCCAAGTTTTAACCTGTCAAAGTTATCATGGTAATTCAACAAATACCCCCAACTTAGCCAAAGTTCATTGACCCTAAATGGCCTTTAATCTTGGCCATGTAACTTGAAACTCAGTCAGGATGTTCAGTAATATTTGATTACCCTTGTGGCCAAGTTTCATGAAATAGGTTCAAACACTTTCTAAGTTATACTGTCATTTCAAAATCTTAACCATAGGTTAAGATTTCAATATTGACTCCCAAACATGGTCGAAGTTCATTGACCCTAAATGACCTTTGACCTTGGTCATGTGACGTGAAACTTAGGCATGTTCAGTAATACTTGATTAACCTCATGGCCAAGTTTCATGACTAGGTCCATGTACTTTCTAAGTTATGATGTCATTTCAAAAACTTAACCTTAGGTTAAGATTTGATGTTGACGCCACCATCGCCACTGCCATAGGAAAAGCGCCGCCAAGAGTCTCACTCTATAGATGCAGGTGAGACAAAAATTTGATTAAAAAATCTCAAGTTTAAGAAACATTTTGTGAAAAGTTATATGGATGCCATCATAAGAAATGCAATACATGTAGGTGGGCTGATGATGTCATCACCAATCTTCTTTTCATCATGTTATTACATAAAATAAAAAATATTTCAATTTTTCAAATGTGTGAATGATAAAGTGTTCTGCTGAGGTTTTCATATTTTCAGATGGGTTTGCTGCTTTGGCAGTCACACCTAAATTTCCCTGAAGAGCAAATCCTAGGACTGGACTTCTACCAATACATTATGCATCCACAATTGTGACCAAACCTGACTGTTGGAAACAAAATGTGGACTTTGAATTTGATAAAACCATACAGGGTGTGAAAATGAAATAAGGTATGCAAAGCTGCAGACAATTTCCATGAACTGAGACATATTGAGATTACATTGCACCAGTACCAACTTACATACAGTATACCCAATCCGGTGTTTAGAGCAACAATAAAGAGTATTACATGGATACTGTCTACATGTACGCATAGGCCTCCGTGCTGCTGCAAACGCTACATACAGGAATACTAGCAATCTATTCACACTACATGTATGTAGATCTTGCCTCATACAGGGATGTATCATAACACCATGTCTAGTACCCCTTTCATAGTGAGAGCCGAAGTGGAGTTAGTCCGGAGTCCAGGAGGAGTTACTCCACTTTGGAGGGCAATATGAAAATTCTGAGATTAGTTCGATCCGGATTCAAAGCGGAGTACTCAACCCACTTCAAGAAGAGGGTTTCAAACGGAGTTACTCCGCACCGGAAATGCGGTATGCACTTATTGCTGTGATCTCGCCACACGTATGGTGCAAACTCGCTTGGAAACCATGGCAACGACTGTGGATACACCGCTGCGGTGCTTGCCAATGTGAAAGGGGGTTTAAAGTCGGTCCGCAGTACAAGCGTATAAACTCAATCCGGAGTTATTCCGGAGTAACTCCACTTCGCCTTCAGTATGAAAACGGTATAGGACTAACATGGAATATCAAACCATCAAACTTTCATGTGGTATTAAATTACATACTTATTGCAAACATAAATGCCAGGACTATTCCTCTGAACATGTATCACGATCAGACTATCAAAGATATCACTTGTGTCATTACAGAAAAGGCAAATTCAAGAACAGGTGATGTGTTATGCCTCGCCTGTTCTCCAATGGCAAAACTCTTTTTAACTATCTATAGACAAATTCAGATTGAATGTTGTTTTGTCTTATGGAGACCACGACTGTGGGGCTTCCAGAATGCGTAGCAAGAGAAATGTACATAGGTGCACCTAGCTCATTACTCATTGCTGATAGCCCAGTGGTAACCACCAACCCCCCCCCCCCTCCCCCACCCCCGCTATATACATGTATAGCTGCCATAAGTTATATTGCTCTGAAGTGGGATTGGTCTATAAGTATGTAAAACCTACCAGTTTCTTTCAGTTGCTATACGATGTTTAATTCCTGGTGATATTTGGCTGACATGCTAGGGGTACAATGCACAACAAATATTGATGATGTCAACATACATGGTGAATAACATTACCTTGGGACTGGGACAGCAGATAGATGGACAGGAAAGAGTAGACTAATACAAACAATGAAATATTCATAGGGAGGGAGGTGTTCATAAATTGGGCCACAAGGGCCGTCTGCACCATCCCGAGTTTTCAAATTAGCGCACTATTTCTGATCCGGCAAATTATCCCGATCTGAAAAATCTCGAGATTGTTTGTAATGCAGACGCAATTATCGCGCTAGTTTGTAGGATTAATCTCGAGATTGCAATCCCAAGTCAACTCGGGTTTATTTGCAAAATAGCGGGCTATTTACGAATTATCGCGCTAATTCGTAGGTGCAGACGCACTCGGGATTGGACTTGGGTTAATTTATTCATGACTTTCAGTCCATAATGCAATTCGCTATCCATTTCCGCCTTGGTCAAAACATAAACACACCGCGATTGTACCGAACGCATGCGAAAGTCAACTTTATCGTGAATAGCGTTCATCAATTCCCCAATCAGCAACGATGGTGTCCCCGCCCCCCCCCCCAGTGAATGGATTTTGGGAGGGACCAGACCGATGGGGGAGGCGCTCATTATCGACGATGGTCATAGTCAGTAACAATACTGACAGCAGTGTCGTCTTATTCCTTCGCAAAATGTGAGCAAATAGCATTTCTTTCCTCCCCTCTCTCTCTCTCTCCCCCTCTGTCGTTGCCTCCTCCGCCATCATATTAAATGAAGAATTCTTCACTCGCTTATAATAATAGCGCGGCTGAACTGAGAGGATTGTTGCATAACAACGGTCGAATTCGGCGAAAGTGCTAGTAAAAGAGTACATGTACTTGCGGGAAGTTATTCAAAAGCGCGGGCCGTTGAAACTCCAAGATCGAAAGTGCGCATGCTCGGAATATCGGGCTTGTTGCCTCGCTCGAGCAAGAATCGCTCTTCTTGCGATGGTGGAGACGGGGTTTCTTGAATCTCAAGATTAATCGCGAAGAGGGCTGATCGGGCTAAAATCTCGAGATTGAGCAAACTCGGGATGGTGCAGCACCGCCTACAGAGATATTCACTCATAATGGCATTTATTTTACTTTAGTCTTATAAAACAAAAAGAGGCTTATAAGTGATAGAATGCTCCCCCCCCACCCCTGTAGGTTTCTTTTCCTTCCTTCGTTGTCAAATCAATTAAATATTAGCCAAGAAAGCATGATATCTTTCTATTGCATTCAAGCAACGTGTCCCTGTCAACCTACAAACTATGAAATATATTTGACAGGAGTGTGTTTACGCAAATACTAAGATCAGTACCAATTAAAATACTGTAAAATAATATAGTTTAGGGTTAATTCATAATTAATATCAGACATAAATTCTAGCAAATTTGAATCAAGTTTCTGGGGACATGCTGTATGCTGAAATATCATAGATATTTGCAGAGAAGAATGCATGCACAGTCATCATGATATGATATGACTGGAGGTTGTACGACCAGTGAGCCAAAGAAGTAAGCCCACACATAGATTACTTTCAAATATTTGAAGAGGACCAGTGTATCCCAATTGAGGGGGCATAAGAGTAAATAGAAGCATTTCGTTATTTTATTGTTCCAGAATTCTCTTCAAACACACTCAACCTATGAATTCAATGATTCTTCTCATTCAATTGCCCCACTGTGGTGAATCACTGATTGATTATTCAGGTTATGGCAGGGAGTTGTATTGTATACCAACTAACTGAAAGGGGATAAATACATGTACATGTAGGCCTATGGCTGTGTTTATGCGACCTCAAGCTGGAATCATGATTTGAATCATGATTCAAAACACAAACATGAATCACAATCATGACAATACCACAGAATCAGCGTTTAGATGACCTTCATTCCAATGCTGTTTCTCCTCAGATCCGGGCCAATCCAGTGCGCATCACTAGTGCACAGTTTGACAGAGGAATTTTTCGCACGTGTTTTGGCTTTCGAAAAATCTTTTGCTTCTAGAATTCAGTCTATACCTCATTTTGTTTACTTCTATCATAGGGTCCATATGCTTCTATTCATCTTGTTGGATTATCCAAAATGGTGTTGGAAAGTGAATTTCAGCGTAGATCCTATTCAATATTGATACTGTATACTCAACAACAACTGAGATCATTGTCTGTCCAGTTAATTCATTTACTAGAACTTGAAGACATGACCAAAAAAATGAAAAGTAGTGGACGATGCGATGACCAACACAGAACTTGAACATGACAAGAAATGCATGCATAGTACATAATCATGTACATACAATGAGCATATACATGTACATGTAGAGCGCCTTGAGCTTGGCAAGAGTCAAACCGAAAGTAGCCCGACGCAACAGTGAGGTCATACATGTAGAATCATGATTCAAATCACGATTGCGTTTATACCTTTACGTTCGTGACTCTACAGAAACGTCTTTCCAAATGCCCCTTTTTCTGTTTTTCATGTTTGTGATTTGAAAGCCGTTTATTTTCACTTTTGACTAAGCGCAATCTATGGTAAAAAAGTGGCGCATAAACGCATCCTACATGTATATTTTAAAGTGAAAGGCAAAGAAAAACTAGAATTTAATTCGTCATGCGGACGAATTAGGTGGTCTGTCATGATTTTTCATTCAGAGTCGGCTAATGTATAAAATGAATAATTTAGATATGATTGATAATCTTGATTCTAGACATCCTAAGAATAAATTTTGACCATTGCTCAATGTGATTATTAATGTTTCCCATAGACTTTACACGTAAGCAATTTTGAGAATTACAATTCCAATATTGCAAGTGAAAAACGGGCATGATCCCGGCATCTGATCAAAAAGTGGAGGGCACATTACCAAAAGCCCAGAATCTAAGCTATAATATATTTAAAGCTCCTGCAAAACTGACCAGAAGAAATTGAGATATGGCTCACGAAATAGAGGAATGTCGAATCTAGTTTTGAGAAAAAGTCATGTCCCATAGAGATTACACACAAAATACATGTGATATGAAAAAAACAATTATAATCTGTTTTATCTTGCTAAATTTTAACTTTCATACCTTTTAATTATCATAAAGGATCATGTAAGAGGTGGCAAAAAGAAAAAAAAAATGAAAAAAAAATCATCTTTTCTACCCCAGGAATCGAACCTCCGCCCTCGAGAAAGCAAGTCAAATGCGTTATCCATTGAGCCACGATATTCCCCATAGAGATTACACGTAAGCAATTTTGAAAATTACAATTCTAATTTTGCAAGTGAAATACGGGCATGATCCCGGCATCTGATCAAAAAATGGAGGGCACACTTCCGATAGCCCAGAATCTCAGCTACAACATGTTAAAAGCTCAAGGAAAGCTGACAAGAAAAAATGGAGATATGGCTCACGAAATAGAGGAATGTCGAATCTAGTTTTGGGAAAAAGTCATGTCCCATAGAGATTACACGCAAAATGAGGAAAAATGACATGCCTCTTTTCATCGCTGTTTTACGCAATGATGCGTTTCTCAAAACGAATATTCATCTTAACTGAGGAGAAAGAGTACATTATAAACTACAACATATTGAAATCTGGGCGAAAAATGATCTATATTCGAGAAGTTACAGCCAAATTTGCATAAATTTGATGTCATTTTTGAAAAAAATGAAATTTTTAGTTTGGGCGCCTATTTGATGACGTCACGATATAATTTAGGGACAATGGTGACATGAAATCAAATTTACAATTAATACTCTATCGATATATGAAAAAAAAATTGGGGGTCAATGGACTTTTTAAAGAGCTACAGTGAATTTACAATAGGCATGTTTTTGCCCATATATGGCCTATAGTGAGAGCTCGCGCGCACACGTGCTGCAAAGTTTAACGGGTGTTAATTTCGTTATTAATGGTTGTAGAAAGTTGATCAAGGTATCAAATTGCTCAGAATTTTATTAGCAATGCAATGATATTAAAGAAACGGTTTTTCTGCGTTGCGTTAAGGTGTAACGCGCGGAAACGCGCGCGCATATGTGCGCGCGCGCAAATTTTTGAAATGCTTAAAATGACCTGAAACGTACCCAAAAAAATTTATAGGTCATTTGGACGATTTTTTCACCTTTGACGCGCGCGTACGCGCGCGTCATGACCTCTACATGACCTTTGATGACATTGACATTTGACCCTTGACATGAAGTTAATGTCATGTAAATATTGTTAATTTTTGACAATTGATAATGAAGATATGATCAAATGAAGAATTTTACAAAATGGCGCGTAGATGACGTCATCATGACCATATGACCTTGAAAAGCTTATTTTGCCGTCTCTATGATAGATTCTATATATGACGAAAAAATCAGCAAAATTGATTCAGCCAATTTCGAGAAAAGTTGGCGACAAAAAATAGGTACTATGAATAAAGAAATAAAGAAACTAGAATTTAATTCGTCATGCGGACGAATTAGGTGGTCTGTCATGATTTTTCATTCAGAGTCGGCTAATGTATAAAATGAATAATTTAGATATGATTGATAATCTTGATTCTAGACATCCTAAGAATAAATTTTGACCATTGCTCAATGTGATTATTAATGTTTCCCATAGACTTTACACGTAAGCAATTTTGAGAATTACAATTCCAATATTGCAAGTGAAAAACGGGCATGATCCCGGCATCTGATCAAAAAGTGGAGGGCACATTACCGAAAGCCCAGAATCTCAGCTATAACATATTAAAAGCTCCGGCAAAACTGACAAGAAGAAATGGAGATATGGCTCACGAAACAGAGGAATGTCGAATCTAGTTTTGAGAAAAAGTCATGTCCCATAGAGATTACACACAAAATACATGTGATATGAAAAAAACAATTATAATCTGTTTTATCTTGCTAAATTTTAACTTTCATACCTTTTAATTATCATAAAGGATCATGTAAGAGGTGGCAAAAAGAAAAAAAAATGAAAAAAAAATCATCTTTTCTACCCCAGGAATCGAACCTCCGCCCTCGAGAAAGCAAGTCAAATGCGTTATCCATTGAGCCACGATATTCCCCATAGAGATTACACGTAAGCAATTTTGAAAATTACAATTCCAATTTTGCAAGTGAAATACGGGCATGATCCCGGCATCTGATCAAAAAATGAAGGGCACACTTCCGATAGCCCAGAATCTCAGCTACAACATGTTAAAAGCTCAAGGAAAGATGACAAGAAAAAATGGAGATATGGCTCACGAAATAGAGGAATGTCGAATCTAGTTTTGGGAAAAAGTCATGTCCCATAGAGATTACACGCAAAATGAGGACAAATGACATGCCTCTTTTCATCGCTGTCTTACGCAATGATGCGTTTCTCAAAACGAATATTCATCATAACTGAGGAGAAAGAGTACATTATAAACTACAACATATTGAAATTTGGGCGAAAAATGATCTATATTCGAGAAGTTACAGCCAAATTTGCATAAATTTGATGACGTCATTTTTGAAAAAATGAAATTTTTAGTTTGGGCGCCATTTTCATGACGTCACGATATAATTTAGGGACAATGGTGACATGAAATCAAATCTAGAACTCATACTCTATCGATATATGAAAAAAAAGTTGGGGGTCAACGGACTTTTTAAAGAGCTACAGTGAATTTACAATAGGCATGTTTTTGCCCATATATGGCCTATAGTGAGAGCTCGCGCGCACACGTGCTGCAAACTTTAATGGGTGTTAATTTCGTTATTAATGGTTGTAGAAGGTTGATCAAGGTATCAAATTGCTCAAAATTTTATTAGCAATGCAATGATATTAAAAGAAACGGTTTTTCTGCGTTGCGTTAAGGTGTAACGCGCGGAAACGCGCGCGCATACGTGCGCGCGCGCAAATTTTTGAAATGCTTAAAATGACCTGAAACGTACCCAAAAAATTTTATAGGTCATTTGGACGATTTTTTTACCTTTGACGCGCGCGTACGCGCGCGTCATGACCTCTACATGACCTTTGATGACATTGACAGTTGACTTTTGACATGAAGTTAATGTCATGTAAATATTGTCAATTTTTGATAATTGATATTGAAGATATGATCAAATGAAGAATTTTACAAAATGGCGCGTAGATGACGTCATCATGACCATATGACCTTGAAAAGCTTATTTTGCCGTCTCTATGATAGATTCTATATATGACGAAAAAATCAGCCAAATTGATTCAGCCAATTCCGAGAAAAGTTGGCGACAAACATAGGTGCCAAGAATAAATAAAGAAAATTCTGACGAAAACAATAGGTGATCTGTCGTAGACAGACCACCTAATAAAGAAAATTCTGACGAAATCAAGAGGTGATCTGTCGTAGACAGACCACCTAATAAGAATCTAAAACCTTAGAAAACAGCACATGCACCGAATGCCACTGAACTTTCTAAACAACATTTGCCTGACTCATGTTGTTGACCAAACACTATTCATGAAGAAAATTCCAACTTGTTGAACCATTGTCAATTACTAAATAGTATTAAAGGGGAAGTTCACCCTGACAAAAAGTTTATTGTAAAAATAGCAGAAAAAATAATAAAAAATATTGTCGAAGGTTTGAGAAAAATTCATCAAATAATTAAAAAGTTATTAGAATTTCAATTATTTGATTTGTGACGTCATATGCGAGCAGCATTCCTACATAGCGGATGGTAAAAAATCAATGAAATGTCATTTTCTCAGAAAATTGAAAATGGTTTTCACTGTACCTTTTGTATATCAATAGACAAATCATTTCACACCCGATAATGAATAGAAAACAAAATTAAGTCATCAGGAACCAAGCAAAATTTGAAATTCATGCATTTTATGTTACATAACACATGGGGCAGCTGCTCGTTTATGACGTCACAAATCCATAACTTTCTTACTCTTTAACGGATTTTCCTCAAACCTTCACCAATATTTTTTACTATTTTTTCTGCTATTTTTACAACAAAGTTTTCTTCAGGGTGAACTACCCCTTTAACAAGCAACTGTTGATAACATACATCAATGGAATCATTACATACAGTCATCCTCTTTTAATGTTGTATTACAAATGAAAAAAAATGATGTTGCCACAACTATGGCTATGTTTTGTTAAATACCTTTCCTTCATCGTTCACACCACAATTGATTTTGTTTTTTACCACAACATTGAAACTTTTTAACTCAGCCAACTGTAAACAACAGGTCTGTTATTAAAAAAAAACAACTTGTAATTGCTAACTGCTAAACAATCTCTAATTAATAACTGGTAAGAAACCACCATTTAAAGGTCAAGTCCACCTCAGAAAAATGTTGATTTGAATCAATAGAAAAAAAATTAGACAAGCACAATGCTGAAAATTTTATCAAAATCGGATGTAAAATAAGAAAGTTATGACACTTCAAAGTTTCGCTTATTTTCAACAAAAAAGTTATATGAACGAGCCAGTTACATCCAAATGAGAGAGTCGATGATGTCACTATTTCTTTTGTTTTTTATTGTTTGAATTATACAATATTTCAATTTTTACGAATTTGACGATTAGGACCTCCTTGCCTGAAGCACAAAATGTTAAAATAATGGAATTCCATGTGTTCAGTGAGAAATGAAACTTCATTTCACATGACAATGAGAAAATAAAAATATTTCATATAATAAATTATAAAAGA
This sequence comes from Lytechinus variegatus, assembly GCF_018143015.1. Taxonomy (NCBI): domain Eukaryota; kingdom Metazoa; phylum Echinodermata; class Echinoidea; order Temnopleuroida; family Toxopneustidae; genus Lytechinus; species Lytechinus variegatus. The sequence continues at coordinate 10,485,333 of NC_054749.1, forward strand.
AATTACAAAAGAAATAGTGAGTGATGTCCTCAACTCTCTCATTTGGATGTAACTGGCTCGTTCATATAACTATTTTGTTGAAAATAAGCGAAACTTTGATGTGTCATAACTTTCTTCTTTTACATCCGATTTTGATGAAATTTTCAGTGTTATGCTTGTTGAATTTTTCTCTTTTTATTCAAATCAAGTTTTTGTTGGGGTGGACTTGTCCTTTAAAAAATACAAGAAAACAGACTAGAAGAAGGAAACTAACTGAATAGAGAGGTTTATTAATAAATAATTTCAGATATGGGACAAGTTTGCTGAGGCAGAGTAAGTTCCAAGTATACAAAGATATGCAAGACAGAATGAATGATGACAGAGCATGCAGAGTATGAGAGGGAGGGTGGTGTTTTAGGGGAAGGGAGGCGAGTGGTGATTATTTTTATTTTTCATGTTTAGTCTTTCGTTTGTAGATTTTTAATTATCAATAAAGATGTCTACAAAACAAAATGTGTAACCTACTGCTGAACTTTTTATTTTTCGCCCTCAGTCTTGTTTTGCTTTAATAAGAATGCATCCTTAAATCTAGCAAAGTGTTTTATTAAAAGGGAGTAAATACAACATACATGTACATCATCACAAAATGAACTTGGGGGTGTAGCAAAAAAATATTTAATTGCAAATTTCTGTTGACATTTTACAATTTATACATGTATATCACTTTCACTTAATCACTTTATTAAACATAAATCACATTAAAGTGTACTCTTTGCTGCAAGAAACACAGCAGCAATCAAGTGCAAATTTGTGATCAATCCCAAGATTAATGATTGATTTTGAGACCTAAAATAGACTTTCAATTGAGCCAAATTTCTTTTAACACCCCATTAAAGGTCAAGTCCACCTCAGAAAAATGTTGATTTGAATCAATAGAGAAAAATCAGACAAGCACAATGCTGAAAATTTCATCAAAATCGGATGTAAAATAAGAAAGTTATGACCTTTCAAAGTTTCACTTATTTTCAACTAAATAGTTATATGAACGAGCCAGTTACATCCAAATGAGAGAGTCGATGATGTCACTCAATCACTATTTCTTTTGTTTTTTATTGTTTGAATTATACAATATTTCAATTTTTACGAATTTTACAATTAGGACCTCCTTGCCTGAAGCACAAAATGTTAAAATAATGGAATTCCACGTGTTCAGGGAGGAATGAAAACTTCATATCACATGACAATGACGAGAAAATAAAAATATTTCATATTTCATATAATAAAATACAAAAGAAATAGTGATTGAGTGATGTCATCAACTCTCTCATTTGGATGTTAACTGGCTCGTTCATATAACTATTTTGTTGAAAATAAGCGAAACTTTAAAATGCCATAACTTTCTTATTTTACATCTGATTTTGATGAAATTTTCAGTGTTATGCTTGTTGAATTTTTCTCTTTTTATTCAAATCAAGTTTTTGTTGAGGTGGACTTGTCCTTTAAACAGATCAGAGTCATATGGTTTGAGAGAGAATACTCAAGTAAATGAAGCCAATATATCATCCACAGTGCACAAACATCCCCTAGCCAGACAACTGACCCTGTTTTCTAACTGACACTATTGACCAGGATGAATTCCTATAGGTAAACAGGCCTCAACAGAGAACTGAACTTGACTTTGGCTTGCTATGCATAACCTGGCTCTCATTGTCCTGTTATCAAACAAGAGGTCAGTAATGTCTAATCAATGATGGTCAGTTTGTCAATGTCCAGTCTAGCCATATTCAGTTTAACTGTCACATGTGATACAAGGCCAATAACCTTATCAGACATAATTATGAACTAAGAATAGGTCTTAAAAATACAAAGAATATCAAATTAAGTATTTAAGCAGATTCAGCTACACGGTGGATTACATATAAGAGCATCAAGATCAAGGTATATGATTCTCATGGTATGAAATAATAAAGATCATTGTCATAATAATTTTAAGTTAGTGTTCAAACTAAAATTATTCTGAGATATTGTAAGTTATGAGTTCTTTCAATAAATTCACTTGATTACAGTAAACAAATGGGGAAAAACTGACATAATTTGCTTTCACTTTATGCATAAATGTCTAGACCTATATACATCACCAATACATATACATGTAATTTTACTTCCATACTGTACTCCTGCAAATGACATTTCACATGAAAAGTCAAAGAGTTATGGAAACTTATAATAAAGACTGGGTTATAGACTGACACACTGCAAAAATATTCTATCATCATACAAGTCAAATTTGGCCTCACTTCCTGAGCTTGCTAAAAATCAACAGTATTAGGGATGTGATCAATTTTTTTAGAGCTGCCAGACTAAATCCCCTCACTATCTCACTAACTGAAGGTCAAATTTCAATGATATATAATCAATGATGGGCAGATGGATATGTGCGTGTGTTTCCAATCTACTAATCCATATCTCAAATTGGCAAAACATGGAATGAAAATGCCTGACTTATCTAATTGAGGTGAAAGATATAGTCATGTGGCATTGCAGATAACCACAGATAGGCAGCAGGGGCACTCTGAAAGTGCATAATCCCACTTCTTTGATAAACCATACAACAGAAATAGTCAAATTATTAACTAATCCATCACAAGACATTATTCCTTCAAGGTTATGTATGACCTAGCCTGCAGAAACAGACCTTACATTTTCACAAATAGCATAGAGCATCATGCAGTCTAAAGTATATGTAGTGCAGCCACATATCCAGCCGGATTAAGCTTAGCCCACTTTCTATTTACACAGTGATTTCGCAAAATGTCTAACCCCACCTACATGTATATAATGAGGGATTACATATATATGGCCCTACAAAATAGCAGGGTTATCCAAGCAATTGCAGTGCTAAGAATGATAGTCCGGTGCTAATATCGTTAGTGTAAAAACAAACCCCGGCTAAGCCAAGGATGTTCCTCGATTTATGCTCTAAGGGCAATGGAGACAGCACTAGTGTCCAATCAGATATAAGCGCTCATAAATGGCTACCACAAGTGAGGGATCACTGAGGCCGTTCTCATTACGCTTTCTAAAACTAGTTTACTGGAAACCCATTCAGGAAACCACTTTGGAAGATCGCTTTGCTAGCGTTCCCACTTGATCACACGAAAGTGGTTTTCTAAATCACTTCACGTAAAGTGCTCTTGTTACTATGGAAACACTCTCAGTGGGGTGACACATTTCGTGTGAAATTCGAGACCGCAGCATAGCGCGCTCAAAATGTGCGAAGATCGCTTCCCGAAGAACGGTTTTGTCCTCACTTACGCTAAAACCAGTTTAACGAGGCAAAGCGATCTTGAAAACAACATCGCGAGGTGGTTTTCCAAACTGGTTTGGAAGATCGCTTCCAAGATTGTTTTGACCGTTCTCACTATGCATTAAACTAGTTTCCAGTAAACTAGTTTTAGGAAAGTAGTGAGAACAGCCTCACCAAATCATATTTGAGATAAGCAGGCCTTAGCCAGGATGAAGCTAGCCTCTTGTCGAGGCCCTGGTGGCTGCTTTCTGAACGAAGCGAGGGTCATAGCGAAGCAGAGCCAGGGCCTCTTGACATCTGAGCCGCATTTCACCGACTCTCGTTTGTTTTTTGTTTTTACCAATATTCCGACCAAAAACTGGTCGGTGGAAATCATCCAATGAGGGCGCGGGCTGCTATGACATATTGAATATTCATGAGCTTATCTTGAATGTCGACCCGTGGATTCCTGGCGAAGAGTGACGACGAAATAGCAAAGAGGATTGAATATGCCTCTAAACTCCTAAATATTGACCGATTTAAGGATTTGCAAAACGATGAAATTAAATCTGCACTGAAAGGACCAGATGTGTATGTTAATCTACCCACAGGATATGGAAAAAATGTAATATTTCCCCAATCTTTCATGCGATTCCACTTGCGTCGATTATCGATCTCCACGGTGAGGTGAAGGAATGCTGGTGTCGAGTTGTTTAGTTGGTGCTTCCACTTGACTCGAGTCTGACCAGGCCGATCTCCGGGGAAGTTTTGGGGCGATGATGGGTCTGTTACAGCTAGTACTCAAATGCTAGTACTATAGTAGTAGTACCACTACTTGTAGCATTTTGCTGGTTATATCCCCTTTATTGTCCCGCAATTAAATGAATCCCTGCAGAATAGCTAGTAAACTCGAGTGAACTACTAAGTATTTCGAACCTCGAACGAAACAGCTCTGACATTTCATTAGTTTATTAGGTGACTGGTAATATTCATGACTCATGTATATTCATTCAATATGAAGACGTTCCTCATGAATACATGTATATATAATTCAGCTCAGATGTTAAGAGGCTAGGATTAGGCAGAAAATTTGATGTGTGTGAAAAGGAAAAAAAAAGGAATACACGGTTAGTGATAGTCTGGGGTTAAGAAAATCCAGTGTAAAAAGTGTAACAGAGTCTAAATGTAATTTATACATAACTTCATATGTAAATTGAGACACGTACAGTTCATTTATGTGTAATAATTCATGAGTATGATGACCTCAGTTAGCTGACAATATTAACTCGGGTGTAAAGTGTTAGGGCATCAATCTTACACCTCAACTATCTGCATGATTGCATCTTTTGAACAGATGTCAATGATGTACTAAAATTAAGATACAGTACATGTATCTTGAAGCGCGTTCCCATTACAAAGAATCATGACATAACAAGTTCTACCCTCTCATTTTATACTGAATGACTGTAACTTTAACATTAACATTAGACAGTAACATCAGAATAAATTCTAAAGAACATACAATGATAAATATTAAAATAAATGCCTATACATGTATTCATTGGTATTTTGATGTTTACAATCCGTCTCACAGATATGCATGTATTACGATTTCATTTAACTTTGTTTTAAAATTTCTTACAAGAATTCCCATCAGTCTAATTTGGTGTCAGAAACATTAAGCTTTATCTATAGCTACATGTACAAGTAGCTACATGTACAAGTAGATGCAAATATTTCTACAGGCAAACTTCAAAATGACTAGGATTAAAGGCCTTCATGTATTCATGATGCCATAAATTACATGCACATTAAAATGTTACTGAATAATGATGTGAACAAATAATCAATTTGCTCCACATGTTGAAATCAAGAATGAAATCACTGCACTTCTTTTCACAATCACCTACATATTACATTCCATCCTTGAATACAATGATTTTATATTATTCTTCACCACATCCTCCCCATGGTAAAAACAATTTAAGCTTTACAAAAATCTTCCATTAAGTCTTTGAAAACAAATCAGAAAAAAAATCATTATAAAGAAAATATGCAATGTTTACACAGTTAATAGTGCCAAATGAAGGCATGGTACACACCATGATCAAAATACATGTATGAATGATAAACCCCCAAACCACTATGCAAATATTATTTGGAGGCATCACCTTTTTTTGCAAAATTTGTTATTACAAGAATTACACTTAAATAGTTTGTTTAACAAATTATTCTACTGGTCCACATAGCTTTTGTTTGCACGAGAATATTATGTCTACATGTACATGCCTACAGGATATCATTTTCAAATCTTCATTCTTCACATGACATGCTCATTGGTGGTTGATATTCAATTCTTTAGTTTGCTAATTATCTCAAGTTCTTGGAAAAGGATCAAGCCATTGCAGCCCACTATACAAAAGGCATACAATATCATATAGACATTTACAAAAGAAAAGAAAAAGATACATTTTGAACTCAATCTCAACCTATGTTACACTCATCCCACTATAGTCTTAGAATTCATGTCTACATGTATGTACGGTATGATACCACATCTACATCTACATGAACATCATTTACCTCAAGAAACCATTTCTGCTTTATGTACATGTGAATACTGACATTCAAACATAATACATCACTCCTTGAAAGTAGGCTATGGTTCCACATACTGAAAGCAGGTCAGGGGTAATGACCTTTTCCCCCTGAGGCATTAGAGATGACATCATCATGTCACTCCCTGACCTCCTAACCTCTGTTTTCACTCCCAATCTCTTCCATACCCATTCCATATCACAACAGCTCTCATCAATGGGTAGGCTTCATAGGCCTATAATATTTGTCCAGCTACATGTATAGAGTGATCAAATTCTCCCATCAACAGTTTGTATTCATTTACACATAGCACTAACTCTGCAACTACTCCACATCATGTAAATGCAGCTAACGAAAAAAAAACAATGGCTCTTTTACTTTTCATTGCTGTCCAGTGTTCTGTCAAATAGAAGTACCATACACAAACTGATAGAAACCAATCTTCTGAGGAAGATTTGCAATTAATGACAATTGCCTATCAATTATAAAGTGCATTTGGTTCAGTTTGGGAGTTGGAGTAATATGCCTAAACTAAATAGAGTCATAACTTCATTCAAAATGTCAGTTTCCTCCAGCGAGAAATCTTGCGATACATGTGTTATTCTTAAACCCTATTCTCGTATACTTTCCTGAACTGGTTTCTACTAAACCACTTCACAAAACCAGTTTAGAAGACTTGCCGAAACACTTGCCTAGATATGCCAATGAAGTAATGGGGTAACTATTGCTTTGTAGTATATAGAGGCCATACCTTGAGCCTCATAGCGAGTTTACTGAGCACCTGAATGAGATGATAATTGGGTCACATCTTGAAAAAGAGCCTTGGTTTAGGCCTAATTCAATCCTGCTACTTTAATTGCTACCTTTTCCAAGGATAATTTGCAGCCCGCCTAAATCTAATTTCCACCAGAACTTCTGAAAATGATCCCCAAGATCCATTGCGATATTCTCCTGACATAGTGTACAAACAAAATGCAGTTAATGCAAACATTTTACTGAGCCTTGTTCAAAGAAAGCAGTCTGAACATGCTATAGGGTACAGATGGGAAAATGCACAGATGTATTTTATGCTTTGATTGAGAAAACATTAAAAACTGTCAAAAATATGGTTACCTTGCAAATACTGTCAAATGTAAACATCTAAAAGTCCTGTACTGAATGTTATCAAACCGTGTTTCCCTCTCATACTACCCACCCACACCTACATGTACATGTAGCTCCCTTCCATCAGTATATTATATAAACATTATTTTTTATTCACATTTTTCAACCATTCAGTAGCTAGATTCAGTAATAAAAGTGGGGGAACTATTTGCACTTACATGTATATCATATGTTGTGTGTTTTTTTTTCATTTTTCTTTCTATTCCATTGTTTGTGAATGTGCCTTTTTTAATGTGTGAATAAAAATGATATATACATGTATATATTAATAAAGCAAAACAGTAATCTAATGTACTTATTTATACTCTCTTGTTTCCATTGCAATTTCATTTTCATAAATCAATGTCCTTGATTCACTTTTATCATTCTTTGACCCATATCATGTAGGCCACACCCTAAACCTCTGTGTGTGACAACTCTACCGTATCAATGCAATAGACTGATAAAAATGATACATGTACTTGGCCGAGGAAAGACTGTACTAACAATTTTATGCAGCAGATGAGCTGATATTCCTTCCAATACTCTGGAATGAAATCCTACTTAATCCATTAAAGGCTCATTAAGGAATCCTCGATTGACAACATAATACACAAGCAGATCTAGAGATTTCATATTATTGACATGAACATGTTTCAGGGTGCAGATTCAACAAATAATTTCAGTCGTGTATAATTGAACATTTTATAGAATATGATTTATATAATTTATGTCCCAGATAACCAGACCTTTTTCATGCAAACTTTATCATATATGCTACTGAAGGTTTTATTTAAATGAGAAAAAAATTCTTTATTATCACTTGGATCCTCGACTATAATTTAAGCAGAAGCTGTGGCTACATTTATAGGTGACATATTCCGACCGACTAGATCATCAGAATATCACTTAAATTACATGTTCAGGTCTCAAAATACCAGATAATTATTTCCACATTCATACCGCCAAGATACTTACTCTTTAAATCTGCAACATTGGATAAGCTTTAGCATTGCAATGAAAGGGGATTTTCTAGGGCTCATTTTTTGTTTTTTGTCTCGATAAATAAAATAAAGAAAACAATTACTGTCAAAATTGCCAATTTCAGGGAAGTGTATAGTATATTGAAATTTTTTTCAAGCAACAATTCTTTGAAAATGTCGAATATTCAAATCTAAGGGGGTGTTGCAAGAAGATATTTGTGACGTCCTTACAAAGATAAGACAATTTACAGATTTGAGATAATTCAAGTAAGTTGTTATCTATACTAATACCCTTTTTACACAGGCTAAAATTTCCTTAACCCCGTACTATAGGTGGGGCTAAATTGCAATTTAGCCCCACCTATAGCACAGGGTTAAGCTTAGCCCACTTTCTTTTACACAGCATTTTTGCAAAGTGGGCTAACCCCACCTTTAGTACAAAATTATTTGGCCCTGCGAAAAAGCAGGGTTATCCCAGCAATTGCGCTGCTAAGAACGATAGTCCGGGGTTGGCGAGTTTCGTGTGTAAAGAGCAAGCACTCTATTCGGGGTTAGCAATAAAAATTTGGCATATGTGAAAAGGCAAAAAAATAGTACGGGGTTAAGGATAGTACGGGGTTAGCGATAGTCCGGGGCTAAGAAAATCCTGGTATTTGGGCAGGCATCTGATCAAACGAATGTTCATGTAAAATCTAAGAATTCATCCTGTAAAACACATTTCATTTAACTGTTTTAGGTATGTACACTGTCACACATCCATAGTGAGAGATGCAAGCACAGTAAAACTGCTCTTTAAGATTCTATACTTTGTTGTTTACATGTACTTTATAAAACTTTATTTTTTTATAAAACCATGCTTTTTTGACATATTAAAAATCAAACCTAACAAAAAACTTAACAACTACATGTACTATTAAGGTTTATATATAAACAGCATTATACAAAATTTCAAACAGCGATTTTACTGTAAAATGGGGGGAGGGGTACCAAAACTAGGCCTCTTGACAGGATTTAATGGAAACAATCATCTTTATATAAATATTCCCTTAAATTGTTGATATCTTGTTGCTGCTACTCAAGAAGGGTGTTATATCTTGTTGCTCTCTTATATTAAAGGCAGAGCTTACTCTTACCTCATCTTGGACATTTGCCATTGAATCTTAAATTGCCATGAACAAAAATAGATTTCTTGTTGGGCCTATTCCAATGTAATGAACTTGAGTTTTAATGATCATTGAAGTGTCTTGTAACATTAATTTCAGACCATGGTTAATTGAATATGCTCTTTCACCAAAACTGAAATTATGATTGCTACTTTAGGAAAAATCTTCTTTGGGAAAGGCATGTCTATGCCAGAATTTGTGAAAACAGAATTCTCTGGAATGGCGCACACAGGTCAAAGACCTGACCTAAATGCTGCGCACATGCAATGTGTTTGTGGTTTGTGCCTCTAAAAAATCATGCGCATGGCATGGATGATTTTGCAAATTGCTCTTCATTTCAAGTATTGTATGCTTTCAATTGGTAATAGTATAAGTAATTTATCTGGTTTCTTCCAAAGCGCAAAGTTATAATGTTCTGAAAAACATCCAAACTTTGAACGTGATTATCGTGAAATCAAGTTTCGCAGACCAGCCACGGTTTGAGCGACTTGCACTTACTTGTAAAAATGCTTTTCTTCAACCAAGACCTACATGTACCAGTATATGGTAGTTAGTCATCATTCATGATTTATCCAGATAGAAAGCAATGATTTGTTTACTTTTCGATTGGGAGCTAAACACAATCCATCACTATCACAGTCCCAGTTTAAATTTCTACTTCATTTTCTTGCAAATTTTGCAATTGAGTTGCTACCATGCTGGAATCTTGGATGTCTCAAGAAGTACATTGCACTCATGTCAGAGACACCTTTATTTGAATGAATAAAGGACATACACAGGGATCATATGTCAAAGTCATACATGGGATCATATAATCTCTCTATTCTGCACGTACACATCATGCGGTCCATACAAGAGAGTTTAAACTGATAGCCTCCATGCATGCTGATTATGCCAGTATTTACAATTCAAGACAAACATGTAGAATGGCTAGTATCACTATAATATGAAAACCATCCATGGATATAAAACAGGTTGTTAGGCCTGTATCTTGAAACTCGTATTCTATGCCTTCATTGCCTTCATGTATGCCTCAGCAAAAAGAAAATTTATTTGTCTTGATAGTAGGTCATAATGATTTTTTTTCTATTTCCATCATCCAAATATCAAAAGTGAAAAATGTCTTAATTCTGAAAACGTTTTTCCAACAGTAATTAAAGGAGATACGCTCTGAGATTTTGATAGCATGCAACAATCTAAAACTTGACCACGGCCCATCGAAAAGTTAATTCTCATGGGTCACTAATCCCGTACTGTCAATCAAATACATGTACCCAGTAAAAAAGGCTAGATTGAGTATAAAAGAAATGTACAACATGCATGTTTCTGTTCTCACATGTATAACAAAGAACAACATGTTCTCTATAGTATGATACAGGGACTATCATTTGCATGTAAATATTTTGTGAAAAATAAGCAAATTACTTTATTTTACATCTGATTTTGATGAAATTTTCAGGATTAGGCTTATTTGATTTTTCTCTATTGATACAATCACGTTTCCCCTGGGAAGGATGTGACCTTCAAATACAGTGAAATGGATTCTACTTATAATATACTTTTATACGATCAACAGGAAATTTATGGATCAATTTCAAAGATGCTTAATAGCTAACAAGTGGAATGCCTCTGGCCGTCTCACCTGCATCATGCGATTCAACATATATGTAGCAGCAGTGCTGACTTTGAAAACTACTATAACTCGCACAAGAAGTTCAATGATACTTGGTTACTCTTATTTCCACGTATTATGAATTAGACCAATACACTTACATGTACAGTGATAGGATGGCAATTCAACAAATACCCCCAATGCGGCCAAAGTTCATTGATCTCACATGACCTTTGACCTTGATCATGTGACCTGAAACTTGCACAGGATATTCAGTGATACTTGATTAATCTTATGTCCAAGTTTCAAAAGTCAGATTAATAAACTTGCAAAGTTATGATGGTAATTCAACAGATACCCCCATTATGGCCAAAGTTCATTGACCTTTGACCTTGGTCATGTGACCTAAAATGTGCACAGGATGTTCAGTGATACTTGATTACTCTTATGTCCAAGTTTTATGAACTAGACCAACATACTTTGAAAGTTATGATGGTATTTCAACAAATACCCCCAATTCGGCCAAAGTTTACTGACCCTAAATGACCTTTGACCTTGATCATGTGACATGAAACTCTAATAGGATGTTCAGTAATACTTGATTAACCTTATGGCCAAGTTTCATGAACTAGGTCCATATACTTTCTAAGTTATGATGTCATTTCAAAAACTTAACCTCAGGTTAAGATTTGATGTTGACGCCGCCGCTGCCGTCGCCGTCGGAAAAGCGGCGCCTATAGTCTCACTCTGCTATGCAGGTGAGACAAAAACTGCTAAGGGTGTGTTCAAACTTCAACATTGATTTTCTAATTTAAAGGGAACCAAAACTTAAGAAGAGAAGCAATCTTATTGCAAAGAATGAAATGAGAGGAACAATTTAAAACATGTTTCATCAAAATTGGTTATGAAATAAGCAAGTTATGGAGGTTTGAAAACTCTTGTTGTACTTTCTATGGGGATCCTCAAATTGGCAAACTTGCTTCAAAATGGCTGATTTTGTGGACAACTCTCCATTTGTTTCGTTCACAATTTTTCAGATTTTCCTCATTATCTTTCAAATTGCATCTTGCCTCCTGAGCACTACATACATGTATGTCATGGGAAAATATAATTCACACCACATATATCAAGGTCAGGAGGAGATAATGTGAAATATGTAAAATAAAGGGGAAAATCTGAAAATTTGTGTAAAAAACAAATGGAGAGTTGTCCACAAAATCAGCCATTTTGAAGCACATTTGCCAATTTGAGGATCCCCACAGAAAGTACAAGACTTTTTAAATGTCTATAACTTGCTTATTTCAGAACCGATTTTGATGAAACTTTTTTTCATTTGTTCCTCTCATTTACTCTTTGCAATAAGATTGCTTCTCTTCTTGGGTTTTGGTTTCCTTTAAACAGAAACAAATCATGATTGAAACCCAATTACAAAACACAAACACAATCACAATCAGCGGTCCAGATGGCAGCCAACAATATTTTTATGATTGATATCTGGTGGGTGTTTCATTAAAGCTGTTTGTAAATTATGAGTAACTTTTACGAGTAACTTTACTCGTAATGACTGATGACCTTTCTTAAGGTCCAATGTACTGTACTCCAAATTTCACTGGTGTGGATTTACATGTACATATAGAAAGGAGCACCAGTGGGTCGTAAAGTCGCTCATAACTAAGAAACAGCTTTCTGAAACACCCACCAGCCAAGTTGCATTTTATATTTAATTCTCCATTCCAATTTGTTGAAAAATAATTAGCCTACATGTAATGTTCAGCAGCAATTCAATTGTGACTCGCATGACATCGTTTCTCCAAAATTTTAACGTCTTACAGTTATTTTGTTGACCCCTTTATTTACTTACTATAACAAGTTATCAACATATACTGCACATAGAGGGATGTTTGTTGAAGACAACTTTAATAGCTTGCATGATTGATACAAAAAATTTGTTTAATACCTTGCTTGATTGAGCAAGGTGATGGATGGTGTGAATTGTTGAGTGTATGCATTCAATCCCACTACCTTGTTAGCATGATACAAATGACCCAACCATAAGGGCTTTACAGCATGTCAGCACCTCCATTGCTACCACTTTATACATACATGTATACACAGACAAAAACAGCAATATTCAGTCAACACAAATTATAGAAGAAAAAAAAACTACGCGATTCTGATCATTTCATTCTCTCCTTTCAAAGTGTGTACATTAAATTCATAAGGACATTATCTACAATGTTAAAAGCATCGGGTAAAATATTAACCAGGACGAGGGTAATTACATGTACATGTATGCGTCCAACCAATTTGGGGCAGTATTTTACCCAAGCAATGCGGGAAGCATTTTGTCCAGTAAGGTTAAAAAATAAGCAGCAATTACTTTATAATTGAAAAAAATTTCATCACACTGGATAAATAAAAATGCCAAAAATAAATGCCCAATGTTGGGTGACACGTAATTAACCTCATGGAGCATTCTAATCCAATATTTTTTAGAGTGTACAGTATAAGTTAAACATAAATTGCATACATTGTGTACATGACTACAGACATCAGCACCCAGTGGTGTACAAGTGGTTAGTTATGGCATGGGGGGAGCACAAACAAAAATTTGATCACTTTATACATGTATTGAACATGCATAACCAGCAGCGAAAAAAATACACGGGGGCGGCAGGTGAATTCGCCCCGGAAAAGCCTAAAGTCGCCCTCGAAATCACCCAAAATCATGCTTTCGAGGGCGACATAAAATATTCATTTCGCCCCCGAAATTATTGCTAAGCAATAACAACTCAGTGGCCCACGAGCGCCATATGCTCGAGCTCCACTTAACATTTAAATATAATCAAAATCAACACTCAAAATCATGAACAAGCCTTGGAAATAGCGAGGAGCACAAAGTTTCAAATTCTGAAATTGCCTTTTTTTTTCTGTACCACGTTTTTCCATACACATGGTATGAAAAAAAATCAACGCAACGGTCGGGAAACGGTTGCATGTATAGGGGGGTCCATTATGCCTACCACCATGTGTAATTTATAATGCACATGTTTCATAAACAGATATCCCAATTCAGTGATAAAATAGCTCGAATTATACAGGAAATAAATCCCAGAGTCTAGTAACCTCGCATTGGTGAGTTGTCATTTGGCTTTGCTTTCCAAAACGGCCTATAACATCCAAAATAGCATCCTAAATTTGCAAGAAAATACAATGGTGAACTCTGAAGAAAATCAAAATTTTTTTAGAGCAATTTTCAGCAACTCCACTTCATAATTCTGAACTAAACCCCTAGGTGCTTATTGGATATTAATGAATATTGGATAGCCCATCTATTTCCAAAGGTTGCACATTTATCAGAAATTTTATGCCGATACTCTTTTAATACATCTGTCTCTGTTCTCCAATGAATGATGACTTCTGTCTGACATTTACAGAACATCCCATAACAAACTGATTAAATCATTGACGATGGATTCTATTTAGAGTACTAAATTTACTGTATAACGTCCAAGTTACAGGTATATACAGTATGGGTCATAACTCATGATCAGGTCAAGGTCATTTAATTGGGTATTCAATACAAGTTTATTTTCTAATTTGTATTTTGTTTTATTCTTCTATATTTACATTTAGGTGCATGGGTTGATCTTTTATTCATTTATTCATTACCTGTATTTTTATTTATTTTGTTGGGGGAAGTGTGCGAGCTTAGAGGTAAAAGTCCCTAAAAAGTCAAATTCCAACAATGTGACAAAAGGAGAGTGATTAGTGTTCGATTGTATGAGATCAATTGGTATGATCCAATGCACAATAAAATTCTTGAGTATCTAAATCCCTCTTTTCATGTTGAATTAAATTTTTCCAAATGAAAGTGTAAATGGAATTCAAATGAATAAACTTGCACATTTATATACTGTACATGTATAGTGCACATACATGGAGCTAACCATTGTCACTGAAGAATGCTGATTGCATCGTCGATTTGGATTTTCAAGTACTTATTTTGAATGAAAATACATGCAAACAAGGAGTGAATAGGAAACGGATATGACGATGCAATGGTCTCGCTCTGATAATCATTCATAATTTGGCTAAACCTTTTTATTTTCTCCAGTCCACACTTTTTTTTCACTTAGTGTTAGTGTTACACAAGTATTCAATGGCTTGATCTACTACACTATTAGGCAATGGAATGGAAATGTTAGTGCAATACCTGTGTATTGTTATTTTTGCTCTTTTGGAGTTTAAATTGCATTTAAAAAGTGGAATGACAAATAACCATCCTTTTGTTGATTTCACCTGAAAAGAATGTGACTATCACTACATGTAAACAAAAACGTCTTTCAATTACCAACCCATAAACAAATGTAAGAGTTTATCTCTAGTCATAAACACACGTAGCTTAAACTTTAATAAAAAATGTCTGGTAAATATCTGAGGGTGTCAAAATTGGAAGTCATTTGAAGCAGAGTATGAATGCAGACAAATGCATCCCTGGAATCACTGAATAACATCCTCGTTTGTTCACTAGGAATCTGTTTTGTTGTTTGTAAAAATGAGACTCCAAAAATACCAGAAGCAAAAAATGATGCAAATATCCCTTCATGCATTACAATATTGAATATGTACAAGTTTGTAAGGCATCAATTGTATACATGTTGTACCATAGGTCTACATGACGAGTACTTATAAAAAATTATAACGTAGTCATGTGTGTACATGTACCAAAATAACATGGAACATGTAGAAGGATGGTTTGATGTTTGACAGCATCCAATTGCTGCCAGTGTATAGAACAGTAATCTCAGCACCCCTATTATTGTTCCCTGTCTCCTTTATACCCCTCCTCTCTGTCTCTCTCTCTCTCTCTTTCTCTTTCTTTATACAAAACCCTTACACATACATGTAGGGGCTAAACAATAGGTGAGTCCTCCACAAAAGCCCTTGTTCTGTTTACAACACTTTTGAGGCTCAAGCTGGCCCCAATGCATGGTAGAATACATAACAACCAAGCTAGCATTCCAGGCAAGCTTAGACCCTGATTAGCCCAGCCCCTGATTTGCATAAATACACACAGGCCTATTCTCTCTCTCCTTCACACCACCTATTCACATAGACTTACCAGAATAATTGCAGGGAAAATGTAATTGCTTCATAGGTTTCAGCTCAATTTAAACCCATTTTCTGACAGTCTATGCAACTTGGCAGCCATGCTTTTAACTTGTACATTGACAGTGTACCTTCATTGGAGATTAAATACAAGGAAGCTCCTTGATGCAAGAAAAAGCAGTCACATTTTTACTTGTGTAAAATGACCCTAAATTTTGGATATTATACATGTTGTAACAGTAAATCAATTAATATCAATCACAATGACTACATGTTCATACACATCAAGCCTTATTTTACAGCTACATGTACAAATGTACACGTGTACATGAGATAAAATCCCAATTAATAAGGTCTACATGTAGCTACATGCACACTAAAAGATCCATGATTACATGATGGTGATGATGAGTCTTAAAATTCGGTTACAGTATTTATTACATGTAGGTTCTCTAGAAGTATGCCTACTGTGATAATCATAAAAATAATAAAAACATATCTTATTACTGTTATTGCTGCTATAATTATCATTTTAATATTCAACAATAAAATAATACATGTAGTGGACATACATTTGTAAATAATAATAATAGTAATAGCAGTAGTAGTACAAGTAGTAGTACAAGTAGTAGTAGTAGTAGTAGTATAGCATAGTAGTACTAGTAGTAGTAGTAGTACATGTAGTAGTAGTAGTAGTAGTAGTAGTAGTAGTAGTAGTAGTAGTAGTAGTAGTAGTAGTAGTAGTAGTAGTAGTAGTAGTAGTAGTAGAAGTAGTAGTAGTAGTAGTAGTAGTAGTAGTAGTAGTAGTAGTAGTAGTAGTAGTAGTAGTAGTAGTAGTAGTAATAGTAGTACATGTAGTAGTAGTAGTAGCAGTAGTAATAATAATAATACATGTACATGTATTAATAAAGCAATCAAATCAACTACATGATATGAATTATCAATTGATAAACTATTTTGTTATTACTACATGTACTCTGGCTTTATAGCGAAGTTACCATCCTGGGGATATATAAGTACATTAAACAAGCAGTTCATTTCATCACAAACTAACATGTCTGTCTAAATATATTATACACAATGAACATCGAGTCATCGACACGTGTATAAACAAGCCTTGGTACATGTAATTGTAAAATGGACAAGAACAATAAAATCAATATCAGTACCTAGTTATTACCTCCCCATCAATGTCCTTTCCCTGCCTTAAAGACAAAACAAGCATGTGACATTTTATTTCTTTCCAATGAGGGAATCTAAAGAGATGGCTGTGGAAAACTCCATGCTGCTTGATAGCAGATAGATATATTACTCCAGTACATTGTACATACATGTTCATGTAGGAAAAATTTAACTTAAATATTAAAGGACAAGTCCACCCCAACAAAAACTTCATTTGAATAAAAAGAGAAAACACTGAAAATTTCATCAAAATCAGATGTAAAATAAGAAAGTTATGACATTTTAAAGTTTCGCAAAATCTCACAAAACAGTTATACATGTACATGTATGCACATCTTGGTCAGTATGCAATTGAGGGAACTGATGACATCACTCACTATTTCTTTTGTATTTTATTATATGAAATACAAGATATTTTTATTTTCTCGTCATTGTCATGTGAAATGAAGTTTCATTCCTCCCTGAACACGTGAAATTCCATTATTTTTTACAGTTTGTGCTTCAGGCAAGGAGGTCCTAATCGTTGAATTTGTAAAAATTGAAATATTGTATAATTCAAACAATAAAAAACAAAACAAATAGTGAGTGACATCATCGACTCTCTCATTTGGATGTAACTGGCTCATTCATATAACTATTTTGTTAAAAATAAGCGAAACTTTGATGTGTCATAACTTTCTTATTTTACATCCGATTTTGATGAAATTTTCAGCATTGTGCTGTCTGATTTTTCTCTATTGATTCAAATCAACATTTTTCTGAGGTGACTTGACCTTTAAGCATACAATTAGTTTGGGAGGATTAGACTGGCAGATACAATGAGACTTGATAAATGTAAATGAATAAACATGATTCTGTGGAGAGTCAGATGTTCTTTGGCATATTGTTTGTGTTATTTGAATCAATAAAATCAACATTTCTAATGATGAGATGATACAATGTGGTCATGATGTAGAGTCTATAGCAATTACATGTTCAGTGCAGTGATTGTATTACACACCAGCCTAATATTACCCAACGCATGCACATGCATGTCACGTTGGAAAATAATTTCATATGCTCAAAACTTTGAAACATCCTTCCTTACCCGGCTAAGCTAGGCGTTCACAGCACACACAGCTTCTTGAGGAATTACTTCCTACCGGTACCCATTTACAATGTACCTCACCTGGGTTGAGTGCAGCACATTGTGGATCAGTTTCTTGCTGAATGAAATTATGCCATGGCTGGGATTCGAACCCACGACCCTCTGTTTTAAAGTCCGGGGACTAATCCACTGGGCCACAATGCTCCATATCATACAAAAAGAATAAGTGGAGCACCTCTGGCAGTCTCACCTTCATTACACAATTCAATATAGAAGCAGTGCTGACTTTAATAAAGTAACTATTCACAAAAGACACCATTCATATAATATAATACTATGTTAATTGGCCCTAAATTACATTTGACCTTGATCAAGATGACCCCTATGTCCACATTTTATAAACGAGATCTATAAACTTTCAAAGTTATGATGGCAATTCAACAATACCCCCAACTTGGCCAAAGTTCATTGACCATAAATGACCTTTGACCTTGGTCATGTGACCTGAAATTCAGATAAGATGTTGAGTACTTGATTACCCTTGTGTCTAAATTCCATGAATAATTTTGCTTTATCAATTTTAATAGCGTTTTAGGTCATAAGAGAACATCTTGTACAGCCCTACTTCACAAAAGACTTTTTGGTGTTGCAGTTTTTTCAAACAAACGTGGAGCTACATGTATGTGTACAGTATATGATACCAGGAGTTATTCCCTGCATTGCATGATTGCGAAAGTCCTGTGCAACATGGGTTGCAAGGTCTTAAAATTACCTTTAACGTGTAGGTATGTGGATGATTATACTGTAAATGTTCATAACAGTTGGTGGCAATGTTTTTTTATTTCTATTATCAAAATAATGCAAAATTTCATTGAATAGAAATTGCGTGTTTTGGACTGCAGTGCGCACACATTCTGGAAGGAAAAAAAATGACCAAAGACAAAAAGGACAAACTGACAAACGGCCGGAAGTTATCACATATCTATCAGGAAGTTATAATGGTAGGTATTTCCTTTGACCACCAGAGAGAAGTTTTCAATCCCTAAACCATTATGTATCTCTCTTTCTCTCACAGACTGAGAACCATAATCATAAGCTGAAAAATCCATTAAAAATTGGAAATAAAATTCTAAAAAGTTGACATTTTCGAATGTTGCTTAATTTTCACAAAACAATTATTCCTATGCACAACTCAGTGATGTGCAAATGAGTTGATGATGCCACTCACTCAGTTTCTACAACATTTCTATTTTTACAGATTTGACAAAAAGCACCCTCTTGATGAACCAAACATGTTAAAACAATGGAAATGGTCAAGAGACATATAAATTCTTGAGTGGTATGCTCGTTTGATTTTTCGTATTTTATTCATTTAAACCTTTTTTTTGTGGTGGACTCTCCCTTTGAATATGCATGTAGGTGGATCCTCAAAAAGTAGCTTCTTTCATCCAAGTGATACTCATGACTTAGTCTGCAGGCACAGACCCTGATTGAAACTTTGATCAACTAGTGTGTCTCCACGCAAAGACTAGCACTTACAAAACTTGCTGAGCGAGAGGGCCTTCAGTACACAACGCACGAGTAGGCTGCAATTCAGAGTTTTCAGACCCTTTACTCGAGTGAAGGGTTTGCACAACAGACTACTTACATGTATGACTAGAGAGGTTTTGCATACTACTATCTGATGAGCTTGATGAGGACCAAAACATCTCTCTTTTTTGGTCATTGCTGCTCTAAATATATATCGAATTTCATTATTTTGTTATCATTCTAAAGAAGAAGAATCATTCTTTTTAATACATGTAGGTCATGTGTTTGAATTTGTGTAAAGATTTTGTAATGCAGGTGAAACTTTTGGTCTAAAACATGCTGCAAAATAACCATTTTAAATAATATTTTCAATTACATGTATATTTGCCATTAAAAATTGTTACCATGGCAACACAATTTCCAACACATGCAAAATAATCAGTCTTGCACATCTTACCCCAAGACTGTCTGGTCTAAATTTCACGAAAATTGAGGAAGTAGTTTGATGCACAAGATTTGCAAGTGACCGCAAACTGATTCCGATTATGGGGACTCTACAGTGAAAGCCTTATTGTAAACGCAGTACATGTACTACATGTACATGGAATAAAATTGGGAGGGTGTAGGTCACTTTTTTGAAAGCACAATAAATGTAGGCCTAATGATTTTCAGGTTCAATTTTCAGGGCTTTACAGTACATGTACACAGGTAACAAAAAAGAAATCCCAGTTCAGATCTTTCCAAAGACAAGTCAACTCAATGTTAAAGTTGAATTAAGAAGACGATTCCAAATATTAACCTTAAAACCCCCAAACACTAAGAAGTGATTCGACCCCCCATTTTCTTTTTTCAAAATAGTGAATTTGAACAATTTATCCCTACCCATTTTCCCCGAGTTCGCTCCTGCAATGCCTACCGAGACGGGTGTTCTTTGACTGTGACGTCACGGGGGGGGGGGGGCTATTCTGTCTCGGTGTAGTAAATAAGGCAGTGTCGTTTTGTGTACTATGCACGTACATGTACGCCTTCATATTAACGGTTGTGTCAGAACTTCATTTTATCGCTACTAATTTTATGTGAACGATATAGAAAGGAAGTAATAATTATTCAAAGACATAGTCAATAATATGTCCCTACATTGTTAAAACTGTTCTTCTTTGTAGCGATTTTAGACGATTTTAATACCTTGTTTTCGTTCGGGACTGTGTCCGTGGCGCAGGGGAAAAAATACACGGGGGCTCAGGGCGATTTTGCCCCCGAAATGCCCTAAAGAGCCCTGGAAAACTAAAATGGAGCCCCTGAAATTCATATAGGGTCCAATGTAAACTAACACAAATTAGGATATTTGGGCTAGTGAGCTCAAAAATAGCCCCGGAAAATAAATTATTAATTTTTTCCCTGCCGTGGCGAAACAAATCATATTGGAATAAACTGCAGTTGAAGTTGTATCTGTGAGCCGGAGAACTTGCAAAGAGGAAATGATTAAAAGTATATTTATGGCCATAATATTATTCCAAATATGTAAATTCCCTCAGAATGATACCATAGACCCTAAAGGAATAATTTCAAGGCGAATAACATGAAATTTGATCGAGATCTTCTCACCAGTCGATAACGTAGCAGACGTGTTATTATGACATAGTTATCCTCGTGTGACACGGCTCTTGCAAAAAACAGTTGGTTGCGGAATTGCTTTGGGCCGACCGACCGCCGCCTCCAGCGCAGCTACATGTAGCTGTCGAGCTACCGTACCGCATACCTTTCTTGTATTCAACTCACTTGCGAATTGCGTTTGTATGTGTGACGGTGACCTCTAGCGTAATTAAATATAGATAACAACTTGGAAGGCCGAGAAGAATAGTACGTTTGATTCAAGATTGTTCTGTGGAATGAGCTACAAATGTATGAGTGGAAATGATCCAGAGGATATAAAAATGGAGTCAAAGACAAGAGGAAAGAAGAAAAGACGCCAGGGGATCGCTGCATGGTCATGAACTGACATACCAGACCACTACAGACCCCATCCCACTACCAGAGGTCCGTTGCAGAAAGAGTTGCGTTCAAATGCAAGTCAAAAAATCAATCGCAAGTCCCAAATGCGCCCTGTTGATTGGTTGAAAATCAAGTTGCGCATGATTTTTAGAGTTGCGATTGATTGCAACTCTTTCTGCATCGGGCCCCAGTACACTCAATGCCTGGGTGTTGTGTGTATTGTATATACATGTAGGCGTGCAGCGCGCGCAGAGCTGAGCTAGCCGCCGGATTTACTTTCCAGCTACATGTACTCTCTTGATGGAACATGGTGATAAAATGAGAAATAGTGAAAATATCATTCAATAACTCACTGTTTGCAATCTTACATCATGATTTAAGAGTTCATGATAGTTATTCATACTGTTTTTTATACAGGGAAAGTAAAGATTTGTACATATGATTCCTATTTGTTTGATTTGAGTTGCTTTGAAAAAAAATTGTAAAATCATCTTTCTCCGTGTGTATGTTCACATAAAGAAAGGTGAATGACTGAATGATAGATGTAATACTTGTATAAAATACTCTGCTACAGGTACATGTACATGTATACTGACAGATGTAGGCCTACATGTACTTCAAATATATACACATACTGTAACATGAAAGAGTTACCACAAATTTATTCTTCAAACATCTACATGTACAGAGGAAATTTTAAATTTCTTAATATTGAGGCATGTAGCACACCTCTCCCAGGCTGTCTTATTAACTTTAATTATTGATGACACAGAAGCAGCTAGAATATTGGCAATGTGGAGGAAGTGTTTGGATTGTGTGATAATAAGGATTTGACAGGAGACATGTCCCATTCAAGAGGAAGATATTAACTTCCTTTAGATCCTTTAGTTTTAAATATCAGCAAATGAGGAGTAATAAACCAGAAGTTCTCAATTTTCCAGAGTCAAGGACTTGGGAGTTGGGAGGTCACTGTTTTTCTCAGATAAATGCTACTACATGTACATACACTGTATATGTGCATCAACACAGGCCTACATACATGTAGGGCCTACATACTAGGCTGCATGTACATCATGATTCCTACTTCATTGTTTGTACATGTACATAGAGCCTGTTAAAGGACAAGTCCACCCATTAAAGTTTATTTTAATACAAAGAGAAAAATCCAACAAGCATAACACTGAAAATTTTATCAAAATTGTTACATGCACAATTTAGTCACATGCAAATGAGAGAATCAATGATGTCCCAAACTCACTATTTCTTTTGTTTTGTTTTTTTGTTTGAATAATAATTTTATACAATATTTCAATTTTTACAGATTTAGCAATGACCAACATTACTGAACCATAAAATGTTTTGAAATGGTAATTCCACATGTTCAGGGCGAAATAAAGCTTTTTTTTCACAGGACAATGAGAAAATGAGAATATTTCATATTTTGTAGAATAATATACAAACGAAAAATTAAGCGAGTAATGTCATCAGTTCCCTCATTTGCACACTGACTGGGATGTGCATATAACTATTTTGTAAAATTAAACGAAACTTTAAAATGTCATACTTATTTTCCATCCAATTATGATGAAATTTTCAGTGATGTGCTTGCTGGATTTTTCTCTTTTTATTCAAATCATCTTTTTGTTGGGGTACATGTAGACTTGTCCTTTAAGGATCAAAATATAAATCACTAGGCCTATACAATGAATGACCTCTCTTTTATAACACATGAATGTAAGGAAATGATTTCAGATTAGCTAAAAAATGTAAGGTACGTCAGAGCATTAAAGTCAGATTTTTTTGGGGGGGGTTACAATCATGAACATAATCACAACCATTGGTTATGTGTCAGATCGTTGCAATAATGTTTATAAAAAATGAACAAAAATGTGACAATGGTCAGTTATGTTAATATTGCAATAAATGTTAGAAGAAAAATTAACATATCTTGCATCTAATTGGCTCACAGCACTGACAAAATGTAGGCTGAGGTTCCCACTATCCCACTTCAGATATACAGTATGTCTACTGCATTGAAAAGGGATACTCTTGTGAGATTAATACCAAACATTCATTCCTCTCAACCTGTAAGGTCGTATCACGTCAAACATATCAAACCTAAGTTTTTCATAACTGACATTAAGTTCATTGTTGCATCTTCTTCGTTATAATACAATCTCCCCACACATTCACACTTTGTAGGTTTGCATGGGTAATGTTGCATGTAACAACGTCACTGTTCTGTGAGACAATTTTGCACAGCCAAACAATTTGTAATGTGTGGTTGTACATTGTACAATATCATACAGTGGGTGGGTTGGAATTTTTCATCAGAGACATATACATGTATGTTAAGTCTTTTGGTGTTTTTAAAAGCACACTAACCTCAAAAAAGTGCTGATAGTTTGAGAACAATCACATGATCCCCCATGTATTTATGATTATGCAAGTATCTTCATATATACATACTTCCTTAAAACAATGCAAATTTTTGTGAAATGACATGGGTTTCTATTCAAGTACAGTTTTACAGTACATGTAGGTGTTCTGGATTCTCTAAAAATTTCAAACTTTTTAAAATAGATACATACTGTACATGTACAATTGTACATGTACTGTATGTTTTTGTCATCTTTCACATCATTTTTAAGAAATGAAGGTCTGCTAGCCTTACATGTAAATAGAGAGGCAGCATACATGTACATGTACATCAGTCTGCTAAAGCACCTGTTTCGAATAAGATCGTAGATCTATTTAAGCATGAGGGGTTTGAGTCCGGCTCATGCCGAAACACATCTAACAAAAATCAAATCTGATGCTTTAGCGTTGTGTGCATGCATGCCTTACCACTGTATTCAGTGCAGGCGTGAATGCAGTTGGAAAACACACTGTCCATCGGAAAGGATGTAAGTATTGGTCCCGTTTATTCACATTTCACCACCTACATGTATGCATGTTAAAAATATTCAATTTTTCCGGTAAAGAATAGTTTGCACCTGCCTGTCCCGGCAAAAATCTCGGGTCAAGTCAATCTAGATGTTCAATTGCCATAAAAATCAATGTACCAGTATTGATTGTGAGCATAAAAACAAAAAGACAAGAACAAATGTAAGCCCACATAAAATCTACATGAAAATAAAAGCAACTGAGTGACTACTATTATGGCCTTACCTTACAACAATATTAATTAGACCCAAGATTGTTTTTGTCCTACAAAAACAATTTTGATCTATACAATTTTGATCTATATCACAAACTTTAAATTTCATGAAAAGAAAAAAAAGAACTGTACTAGAAAATAAGATTGACCAAAACAATCTTCAGCAGTCTCTGTACCATCATTAGTCATGTCAAATGTTCTGCTGAACTAGACTAATTGGCTTCAATACTTCAGACGATCTACATCTACATGTAGAACCGTCACAAAAATGGAAAAAAATGCGATGAATACCGACATCATGTCATCACAAGATAGGAAAGGTACCCTACATGTACATGTAGCTGAAAATACATGTAGTTGAAAATTATAAATAACGGCTCGATGGGCAGAGCTTAAAGATAAATTCCAGTATTGGTAACGATCTCAAAATGACTTTTTACAGAATCTAATATAATGACCACCCAAGTGTCTGTTTGTATGAATAAAAAATATGTGCCAAAGGATTCTGGAAGAAATTGTGTAATTGCTGAGAAATAAGCAAAATAAGCGCAGATTCGGTCACTTCCGTCGGGTCTTTATTCCAGCAATAATGATACACTGTCCCACGTGTGCCTATCTGTGTTGGTGATCTTCAGTGTGAACATTTTTCAGGGTAGATTTCAAGATTTCACAAACTTCAGTTTATGTAACTGTATCAGATCTAGATCCTCGATGGTATACTGACAATTCAGCCTGGTTTTACAGACTTTCTCATGAAATCAGTGTTTACTGCAACTACTGGCATTTCTCTTTAAATCAATCTACATGTAGAATCTGGAATTATCTAGAAATTGGGGCAACTCAGTATTAACATTGGTAGGGGGGGTTGTATAAATAAAAAACATTACACGCATTCTTGTGCAAAGAGGACCTAAATAATTAACTCTGTACTCGACTCACCAGATGGATACTGCGCACTCGGTCCTACGGACCTTGGTGCCGTATATCCATTGGCTCTTCTCGCACATCATTCATTATTTGGCCTTGCATGATGCATGCGCTTTATACGTGCATTATTTACTGTCATGACTATGCAAACTTTGTGTGTAGATCAAGGAAAAGGGTGTATGACGAACTGGCTTGCAATTTGAACTGTAGAAAGTTGATAAATGCGTGCAAAATCGGGAGAAAAATTGCGCTACTTTTGGTTGTCCGATTCGGGCCACTAAACCATAGCATTTTGTTGCCCGAGGTGAATTTCTGTGGCCCTGGGCCACAGCTAATGTTGAGCCTTGGTATACCTATGAAATTATTTGGGTGTGGAAACGACCCACCATGAGAACTACAACAATGGAAAGAGTTCCTTCTTCTTTCTAAGTACATGCAGACTGCCGTTGACATAGTATGTATTATCGTCAGGGGGGGCACTCAGTATATAATGCATAGTGGGTATGTGCCGCGGAGGGGACCCCCACTTTTACACTCAAATTTCGGTTCCAAGACATAGCATTTTCATCTGATTGAGAAAAAGATCAAAGAGAGCCGCTCCAAAGCATAGCATTTTCTTCTTATCAAGAAAAAAAAATCTTCTCCAAAGCTTCGCCATATTTTCTGTTACGCTGTTCCGGCCGCATTGATCCGCTGCAATTTGGGTGAAAAGCAGCCACAGAGTGCTGTCTGACCCATCGCTCTGCGGGAGTGCACCAGGGGCGCTGGGCTAGCTGCATGCACGTACCCGTTCCATAGGGATGCATAGTTGCATACAGTACACACTCACACGCATATGAACCGTTCCAAGGACCCCCATTTTCACAGACATTTGTAATTCCGAAGCCCGTTCTGAGGACCCTCCTTTTTACAATAAGCCCACTCCAAGGCCCCGTTTTTTGCCTCACCTGCAGCACATACCTACCACTTTATTGGTCAAGTAAAACCCCCCCCCCCTGGGATTATCATACTACAGTGTAGTTGTGCTTGTCAAGTGCCCAGATGAATCCTTTTAGTGAAAGCCACCCTAACCTTCATATTTTTTTCACTTTGGATGGTTGTCGCTAAAGAAACTCTTCCCACAACGTCTACTGTCCTCAGCCAGTTTTGCTTTTCCTTTTCACACACACCTAATTTTCTGCCCAAAACTTTTCGGCAGGTGTGTGTGAAAACAAAGAGTTTATGGGGTTTCAGGGTTAGCAATGGTACAGGGTTTAATCCAGTGTAAAAAGCGTATAGGATCTAGAAAATATCTAATAGATCTAGATCTACTGTATATATGCATATTCAAATAGCGAATAGGCATGAGTGCGATGCTGCGAGATTTTGCATGAGGTGAAAGAAAGATGCTCTATTCAACAAGGCGTTAGCCGAGTTGAATAGAGCGTCTCTTTCTGTCACCGAATGCAAAATCTCGCACTATTGCACGAATAAGAATATTCGCTATTTGTGTTGTACAACTTAGCAAAAATTTGAAAAAAATTAAGTTTTTCCCTGCAGTAATCTATGAAAAGGGAGCAAAAAAAAATGAAAGAGAAATGCAAAATCCCACAAGCGCACATCAGCCTGGGTGGCATTGCGCATTTACCTTAGCCAGCAGGCTATACGCGTATTGCACCTTCATTTTACTGAGCGCAATGAATTAATTTGTATTGTGACGTCACCTCCTAAAGCCGTGCAACGGCACATTTTGGATGGTACGTCTTGTGTGCAATGGTACGAATGTTTGAAATTCAGCTTCCCATTTGCTCGCATACAACAAGCGAAGTCCTTGTACAATATTCATATACCGTATGATGGTGGGCCCCAAGTCTGCGCACCTAACAATTTGAGTTCAGATTTAACATGATTTTTTTCTTATTACACAAAATCTTTGAGTTGATAATGTTCCTTATATTATTAAGAGTAAGTGTACCAAATTTCTCATTAAAAAATGAAAGAAAATATAGGATTTTCTTGAAAAAACTGCGGGCAGTCATTTTCAGATTGAAAAAAAATGGGCAATCCTGTATTTTAGGGGTCTAAATTATTTTAGGTTGCTAACTTCAGGCAACACTTCCTGCTTCCTGCCAACAGTTCCACGACCGCTGTAGTGTTTATAATCTATGTAGTAGATGTAAAGTTGTATTTACCAATGGGGTATCATGCGATATATAGGGGCCGGCGGTATAGATCTAAAAATAGAATAACGGTATACCTAAAGCCGTCGGGTGTCACGTGACCCGGGACTAGACAGGGCCGGGGGGGTATTGGATTAACGGCCCGCCATACCCGGCACGTACGTATGCACTACTGAACTACCGTTAACAGCGGTAGTGGAGCTGTAGTGTTGCCTGAAGTTAGCAACCTAAAATAATTTAGACCCCTAAAATACAGGATTGCCAAACAATGGTACCCCATGTCTGCGCACTCATTCACTTTGCACACGTTTCAGGGATTTTGATCACAAAGGCTGCATTTTTGAGGCTGCCACATGAAATGCCCTGAATTCATTATTTTTCCACCATTTTGAGTCAGATTTTTTAATGAATACCTGCCTATGTATTGCATTTGTAAAGTTTGTGCTCGTTGCGTATCTTCTTTAACTAGAATCGCGCAGATACGCGGGTGCGCAGACTTGGGAGACCGCGCAGACATGGGGGAACTGACCATATAAAAAGATAGACTAGTCTGCATGGTCTGCATCATTACTATTACAAGTGACGGGTCAAACGTAGTCAACATCAACACAAGTCAAGAGGTGGAGGTGGATGAAAAATTAACTTACATTACTTCCATCATCATCTCCAAGATCGTGTGCCTCCCTGGTTCTGAAACAGTTCTGACATTTTGTCTTGTTGAACATGTTCGGCTGAAAGTTTTTACACCGCGACGTTTGCCGCATGAGGTTCTCCTCCCCTCGATCTGGAAAACCCATGGTGACAATCTGAGTAGATCGCCTGGAGCTCGTCATAGGCAAAGCCTGTACCGCCAGGTTGGCTATTCGAACAGTGTACAACTCGGCGTACACTTGCAAGTTCAAACGGCCGCCGCCCCGGTAGGGTACGGGCGACTCGAAAAGTGTACACTTTATTAATTGACTACCACGGCTCTGATGACGCTATGAGCGGAGACTGTGATGATCAACGCCAACAAGCAACAGTCGAGGTCCACATTATCTCCCAGTTTACACGAAATCCACAAGTAAAAAGGCCAGTCATTTTCCTTCTACGAAATGAGGTACCGGTATCGGTATGTTCCTTACAAAGTATCCCTGTAACGATATTCCACAACATTGCTCCTCCTATAACCTACATCATCAATTCCACTCGACGGTACGGTACAAAAGACCTACCGGTAGTACAGTCATAGTCTTTTGATATTAGACTGTACTGTACGTAGATTACCCCGACGAAGTTTCCTCCCGGCGGCCGGTCGATAGCTAGCTATAGACGGTCGTCTTCGCGTCGCGTCGTCGAAAAATCATGTTGCACGCACACACACGCTCGCCTGCGCCTGGTTACAGGTGCCCATACCAAGTATAGATAATGCTTTGAGAGGCATGAGTGCGGTATGGTGTGTTATCCCGTAGGATTTTTGCCAAAATTTATTTATTTTTGTTTTGGGCTTCAATAGGGTCCCTTACGACAAAAAAATGACGGGGTTTAAATTTTCAGACCCCTCCTCCCCTCCATGGGGTTCCTTTTTGGCGCCATATTGGTCTGTACAAAGCCCAATAGTTTAACATCTAAGCTTCAAATCAGTCCAAATCATAATCAGTCATTCCTCAGACACAGGGACCGCGGAACGGTTTTCAAAGTGGGGGGGGGCTGAGCCAAAAGTGGGGGGCTGACCATGCTAAAAATCACAATTATATGGTCATTTTTACGTTTTTGTACATGGTTTTGGAAAAAAGTGGGGGGGCTGAAGCCCCCAGCCCCCCCCCCCCCCCCCCGGTTCCGCGGCCCCTGAGACATGCCAATTCATAGTTCACGCGACTGAATAACTCAGTTCTAGGCTTAAAATATCAGTTTCAAATATATATAACTTTACTTGTGTGTTTGCAATTACAACGTCACTGTACACAATCGTGGCTATGCTATGAGTGCCTTAGTCTTTGCATTCAGACTATTCATTACTTTCTAGTCAAGGATATCACATTTCTCCCTTTTTTCAAAGATAATAATTTTCATCTTCATCAAATTAATGCTTCCAGTTCTAACATAATAAATGAGTTGTGTGGTTATCTCAAAATGTCGTATGATATTTGTTTTGGTATAAAATCAACCCTCCTTTTTTTTCCAAATTGTTTAAAACTCCTGAGTTCAAACTTTTACTTCAGGCGAAATTGTCACATTTTTCTCTTTCAATTTTCATGCAATTGGTTTTTCTATTTGTATGTGTGATGAGCTGCATTAAACTATACATGCACATCAACATATAATACAACATGATATAAACTTAAACAAAAAAATGTCCTTCTGTCCTTCATCCGAATCTTTTGGTTTGGTGAAGAGTCCTTTCCATTTTCATCGATTGAATTATTCCATCGACAAAGTTCTTTTTTTTAGTGTCTCTCATCTTAAAATTACAGGTTTGTGACATATGGATATGATGGCGTTTTCCTCATTCTCTTTGGTCGTGGTGTGGGTGTCACTGTAGGTATGTCATTGTCGTTACTTTGTACTGGACTTATCTCCTCACTGATGTCGTCCATTTGTTTTGGGTCTTGAGTGTCTCTTTGAGTGTTCATGAGAAGCTTTTCTCTCCATTCTTCCTCCTGATTTTCTCCATCCATGTTCTGGACTATGTTGTTGGCAAGTTTGAAATGACTCGAATCTCGATACATCTCTCTTCCATCTGATATTCTGCGTGCTGCGATTGATGAACCATCGATTCTAAATACAACATTAAATGCTGGTTCATACGCAGTTGTCCACTTGGTTCACCAATTTTATATTTAAGTTGTCTGAGGTGTACAAGGATGAATATTTGATGTTGTGATGTCAATGCTTTTTCACTTTTACCATATTGGGACGGGTTTGACGAAAATGCTGAAAAATTGTAAAATATAACCCCCAAAATGTAATTTTCCGCCGTTTTGGCACTAGAATTACAAAATGAAATGAATATGTCTTGACAGTCCAATAACAGAGGAATACATCAAATGTAATTTTTATGGTTTTTTGGTCAATTGATGTAAAACTCTGGGGGAGCCTCTTACATTGACGAGTTATGCGCGACCCAAAAAAAAAACATGTAAAAAGTATGTCTTTTTCAAGATAGGGCACGTTACGTACACAACGCAATAAGGATGTCATAAACACTAAGATAATGAAAAAGGGTATCTATTTCACCAGGAAAGCTACGTCTTAGGTCAAATTTGCGAGTGTATAAAAATACTAGAATCTAAAATGTTTCAAGGATGAACTTTTGCCCCAACAGTCAACATAGTGTGTTTAGAGTCTGATTTGTGCGAGGTTTGGGAGGCCGGGGGCCGTACTAAACCCTATGATGTAGTAAGTAAATGTTAAACCGACGTCCAGACGGTCTGTGACATGTATACCGCATATATAACAATTAAAATATTTCTGTAATTGTTTAGGGGTTCAATTCAGGAAATACTTGCCAAGGGTATAGTTTGTTTCCAATGAATACTTGTTAAGGGTGACGTTTCACACGCCAATACGTGTTAAGGGGTGCATTTTCAGAATATTGAAAATACTTGTTCAGGGTGCTTTTTGAGACCCCATGGTTGCGCATGGTATCCACTCGTCAATGGAAGTGCCCCCCCCCCCCCCCCCCCCCCGAGAATCAACCCCATTTCAGGATTTTTATGCAGTTAAATCGTACTACAACACTAGATGGCGCCATAACTTATCATGATGATTTTGGTGTGGAGGTGTGTCATGACAAAGCTCCTGTAGAGCTCCTGTAGGACGTATATGCAAAAATTGTTTTTTTTTTTTTAGTTTGGATTCACTTGGGTCCAATCTATCAGGAAGTGATAGGATTCAAATTTTCCCGACCCTCACCCACTGCCTGACAGTGGGGGGGGGGGATCCCCTATCTCAAGACCTCGGTAGTGTAGATGTAGTGTTCCTGGATTTTATGAAAGCCTTTGACACTGTTCCCCATTCTTGGAGTCAAAGGAAAATGTATGCATGGATTAGTGACTTTCTGCTTGGTAGACGTCAAAAGGTCGTTGTCAGTGGTCAACATTCCCACTGGTCAGAAATTTGCAGTGGAATACCCCAGGGCAGTGTTCTAGGCACCATTTTGTTATTAATCAATGATCTCCCAGATTAGGTGCAGACTTCAGCCAAGCTGTTTGCTGACGATACTAAGTTGTATGTTCGTTCTGATGTTCCAGTGACCACCGGTAAATTGCAAGATGATTTGACTGAGCTTGAGGCCTGGGCTGAGAAGTGACAACTACGTTTTCACCCAGATAAATGTACTGTTTTGAAGATTTGAAGAAGTAGTTCTGACTCTGAGTATCATATGACCAAAGGTTCGCAATCGGTTGTTCTACGTGAATGTGAGAGTGAGAGAGATTTAGGAGTTCAGGTTGACTCACGTCTTTCTTTCAAGGAGCACATTTCTAAAGTGGTATCAAAGTCTAATAGAATGCTTAGTATTATAAGAACTTTTGTACATTTGGATAAGACCTCTATTAAGCTTTAGTTTAAGGGTATTATTCGCCCAATCTTAGAGTATGGCCAGGCTGCGTGGTCACCGTATAAGATGGGTGAGCAGAGGCGGTTAGAGAGTGTCCAACGTAGAGCTATACTAAATTGATCCCAGGTATTAAGCACCTATCATACTCTGAACGTCTTCGCCTCCTGGACCTGAAATTGCCACCACTGAGTCACAGACGTATAACCCGGGGGGGCACTTCCATTCACGAGTGGATACATGCGCGACCATGGGGTCTCAAAAAGCACCCTAAACACGTATTTTCCATATTTTGAAAATGCACCCCTTAACAAGTATTGGCCTGTGAAACTCTACCTTTAACAAGTATTGGAAACAAAACGATTCCCTGAATTGTACCCCTAAACATTCAAGTACAACGAGTCAAACACGGACGTCGGTCAGTCAGTTTTATCTTTACCAGTTCATCATTGGATTTAGTACAGGGGAAACTCGCGCAAATCGTACTCTAAACACGTAGTGTTGGGGCAAAAAGTACATCCTTTATCGTCTTGATTGTATACCCTCGCAAATTTGACCCTAAACACGTTAATTTCCTAGCGAAATAAATACCCTTTTTCATTATTTTAGTGTTTTTGACACCCTTATTACGTTACGTATGTAACGTGCCCTATCTTGAAAAATACATCCTTTTTACGTGTTTTTTTTGGTCGCGCATGGTATCCACTCGTCAATGTAAGTGCCCCCCCCCCCCCGGGAGACGTAAAAGAGGTGACATGATTGACGTGTACAAATATCTACATGGTTACCACATGATACAAATTCTGAGCTTTTCTGTCTGAGAAATGGTGGTAAAACCTTTGCTAATCGAGTGATAGATGTGTGAAACAGTCTCCCAGAAGATGTAGTCAGAGGCGTCGATCCTGGGGGGGGGGGGGCAGGGGGGGGGGCGATCGCCCCACCAATGAAAATATTGGGGGGCAAACATATCATTTTGCCCCCCCCCCCCCAATAATTCCGGATATGCATTAAAAAAAACAAGATTGTAATGTTCAGCAAGCGAGATGGTGATACACAACTCGTTCTTTAATTAAAATCGTGCTCAAAATGTCCGCTTTTCAGATTGGAATATACAAATTTTCAGCTCGCGCTTCGCGCTCGCATCATTTCTGTAGCAAAAACTCATACTTTTCATGATTAAATAGGTGAATGTAAATGTCCCACTTTCAGTTCTAAGCCTCAAAAGAACTCCTGCTTCGGTTTGCAATCATCTTTTCCGGGATATATATCTTGTTCTTCATCCCGGTCTTCATCAAAAACGTCCACTAAACTGTCATTTTTTCAGATCGAAATATCAAAATTTTCAGCTCGCGCTTCGCGCTCGCATCTATTGTTCTTTTAGATACAAATCTTATCATTGGTACCAAAAATGCTTAGAATATCAAGTTTTCAGGTCAGAATATAAGGAAATTTCAGCTCACTCTCGGCACTCGTACTATCTGTGTAGTGAGATATGTATCCTCCTCATGAGTTACTACAAACAGTCCTAAACAGGCACGCTTTTCCTGTCAGTATACTAAAAAAAAATATATATATATATATGCGTGCGTGTGTATGTGTGTGTGTGGGTGTGTGTGTGGTGTGTGGGTGTTTTGTACGATCGAGCGCCTTTGGAACATTAATGATTTGCCCCCCCAATCTGAAAAATGGATGGACGCCCCTGGATGTAGTTACGGCTTGTTCAATGATTGCATTTAAGAATATACTATTATCGAAACAGTGGATAGAAGAAGATAAATATAAAAGAAATGGATAGGCGAGAAAGTGGAAATTTGAGAGTAGAGTAATCTTTCTTGAATGTAGTCCTGAAAAGGTTGACCGTCCGTCATCAGGAAGACGGACAGTCAACCTGCCCGAAACGTCGAGTCTCTACTCATTCTGCTTATTATCTCTACTCGCCGACTCAAACCGCCATCTCCTCATCCATTCTACTACTCAGGCTGTTTCAACTCATCAATCTCTTCTGGTTTACATTCCTTTTCAGGACTTCATTCAAGAAAGACTGCTCTACTCTCAAATTTCCACTTATCCATTTATTATTCTTCTTCTATCCACTGTTTCGATAATACTCTACATGGTGTACCATAAACCATGCACATCAGCGTACATGCCACCTTCAAACAACATCAAAACTTACCTTATTTACTTTTATTTTAGTGTGGGCTAATTTCCAAGAATGGTAAAAATCAATCTTCTCCCGACCCTCACGGTGGAAGGGGATCACTCTACACTCTATATACCCTTTCCCATTCGGTCGCTCCGCTGCTTACTTAGCCACCTCATCTCCATTGAATTTTTTTGATAATGAACGAGATACGAATAAATAATTAATCACGCTTATGAAAGGAGGGGATGAATAAAAAAAGAAACGAACAAACGAATCAATTGATGGATTGATGGATGAATGAATGAATGATCAATCAATCAACAAACCAAAATATTTTGAAAAACATGTGATGGCGCTCTTTAAAATACCACGTCACATAGAGACTCATTCTTTTTTGTATTGTCTTACAAAATATGGAGATATAAATGTAAATTTTTTTATATTATGGGACAGTCTATTCACATCTTTGTTAAACAAAGCATTATGCATCAATTTTAATATTTGCTCATAATTTTAAAAAGTCTTTGTTTGGATATTTTTTTCATCTTACAATACCGCATTATTATCGATTATAAGTAAATACAAGTGAAAATAACTGCTTTCTCTGTTTGTATTATGGGATGTGATAATCTTTGTGAAAAAAGTGTTTATCATTATGTATATTTTATTTGTTATATTGCTGTATATGTGTACTTCATTATTTTCTTTATTACCATTGTATGTATGAAAAATGTGATATCATCTGAATACAGGCTAAAAAGCATTTTTTTTTAATCTCATTTTGCTGCGCCATTCCTTTCTTGAACGTAACAGGGAAAATGAATGTGAAATGGTGTCATACTACACAGATAAAAACAAGTGTGACTTCACTGAAATGTCCCTATTGATATAACAGAAAGTAAAGTCCGTCCCATTGCAATTCTAATCAAAATTAATTATAAAACAATCTAATCATAATTTAGATGGGCAATGTGTAGAACTCCCTCCCCCCCCCCAAAAAAAAGAACCCCTAAAACAAATAATCTAACAAGCAGAATGAAAAAAGAACAGCATTTTGGGAATTTATTAATTGTGATTGAAATAAATGTCCTTTTTAAGTGCCTTTTTTATAATGTATATTTTAATCTTTAATATTATAATGTTTATAACAGAGTTCAGTGTGTCACACTGTCATGGATTGATAGTCTATCTATATATACTTACCACATATAAATGATAATTGAAGATTAGATCATAAAAAAATGTATCTACTGAGAACTCTAAGTCTTTTAGATGGCATGTCGTAACTATAGAGACTTGGTATTTTCGAGATTAAGCCTGTCCTTTTAACAACTATTTATTAAACTTTTAAAGTGTTGAAAGGTTTAAACAATAGTTGTTAGGGGAATGGCTTAAACAGCTTTTCTTGAATTTTTAAATATCCCGATTGAATGAACTTCTTTCCACATAGAAAGTGAAGCTTCATAATACCTAAACGAGGGGGGGGCATAATGCCATTCTCGATTCTTTGTTACAACAACAACAATAACGCTAATCGTGATGATGATGATGATGATAGTAATAAGAATAATGATAATAATAATAATCAGGCGCGGATCCAGGGGGGGGGGGTGTATGTAAATAGTATAATTTATTATCACGGAAGCGCCGTGGTGGTGTAGCGATTCTGACTCTCGCCTCGGAACTGTGGAAGCGTTGGTATGACAATTTGTTAGCAGAGTCATAAGTAACTAGTGGTCTACTAATATTAGTATGTATCTTTGTCTTTTTCGAAACAAGTTACTCATTTTGCCATATGTAAATATTTCCATTGTACTATTCACTTACTGCTTAACCACTTGTTTTAGGTATTCATTGTTTCATTGTTTTTCACCTTTTCGACCTTTATTCCAGTATTCAACTCAATTCAATTCAATTCTTTTATTTCATTTCCATTCAAAACATAATGCAAAGTGATATAAAGCAATACAAATCAAGTACAATTTTACAAAAGGGCATTCTTACTTCGTAAAACAGACAAAAAAAACCCACAGTATAATATAGAGCATAAATGGAAATGAGGGGGATCCACTAAAAAGCAAAGCTTGTAAAGTGTGGATCCCCCTTGGAAATGAAGAAAGTATAGTCGACTTTTTATATGCGTACATGCATGTATTACAGGAAAGAAAAAGAGAACCAAAAAAAATCATATTGATGCAAACATAATTACTGAACAAATGCAAAGCTTTTCACACAAAGAGGTCTTCGTTGTAAATTAGATATCTTGCACAAGACGGACGAAAAAAAAACAGAGAGAGGGAGAGGGGATGGCAAGACATAGAAGACAAGACAAAACAAGAGACAGGACAGTACAAGACAAGATAACTATTTTTTTAAAAGGAGGAAAACTAAGAATTAGAAAGGGCTGACCATTAACCAGCTTGATCTGGTGAAACAACAAAAGATGATATAACTGGACAATATCCAAGGGCGCCGGAAGCGGGGGGGGGGCAGGGCACTTGCCCCCCCCAAAGAAAATTTCTTTGGGGGCAAAACGAGATTTTGCCCCCCCCCCCAATATGCCCCCCTAAAAGTAGAAAAATGATATCATTTAAGGACAAAAGTAAACGATGAAGGCACTTTTCTGCCTAAGAATTGTCATTTATTTTGTCATAAATGAAAAAATTTCGCCCCTGACGGGGCAATTACACATCTTAG
This sequence comes from Lytechinus variegatus, assembly GCF_018143015.1. Lineage (NCBI taxonomy): Eukaryota > Metazoa > Echinodermata > Echinoidea > Temnopleuroida > Toxopneustidae > Lytechinus > Lytechinus variegatus. The sequence continues at coordinate 10,522,626 of NC_054749.1, forward strand.
TAAGCCTTGCATCTTTTGACGAACATGTCCCTCTGTAAAACATACCTTTGATAAGCCCCTTTTCCATCTTATTACAGTGTGATAACGTTTAACCTTTTAATCCCCTATTCCACAGAGAACAAGACCGCTGGAAGACTTTTGAAAGACCATGAATTTTGGTTGATCTTTCAGAGGTCTCTCAATGAACCTACAATGGTCTTTGAGGTCTTACACGAGTCCTGACCAATCTTTCAGTGGTCTTCGTGGTCTTCATGGGCTCCAAAACTTTTTGAACGGTCTTACAGGAAAATTGTCTTTCAGTGGTCTTTCAGCAGTCTTTCAGCGGTCTTTCGATGAACTTTCAAAGGTCTTCATAGTCTTTCATTGATCTTTCGGCAGTCTCTCAAGATTTTTGCGGAGATCACTGTAAGACTCATGAGAGATTATTGAAAGATCATTGAAAGACCATTGAAAGACCAGGCAAAGTCCATGCAAAGAATTCTGTAAGATCACTTATTGCATAAAAGATCTCTGAAAGACCATTGAAAGATCTCGAGAGGACTAGTCTAAGACCAGTACGACAAGAAATATCCATCAGTCGTTCAGAGTTCTTTGAGGGGTCTTTCTGAGTCATTTCACAGAGATGACAAATTTCATTGATCTTGAAAACCGCTGTAAGACCTCACCAATTTTAAGTCTTTCAGTGATCTTTCAATGGTCTCCGTTCTGTGGAATGGGGGCCTATTATAATGAATACATTTCAGACTAAAAAAATTGCATGCTGGCTGTGTCGGCTAACAAACGCGCGGTCGCCCAGAAACGCTCAGACCGGGGTGGTGTTTCATCAATATTTTCGTCCGACAAGTTGTAAGATCTGACAACTTTCCTGTATTCTGATTGGTTGAGAAGCATTGTTACCATAGTAACTGTCGGATAAAACAGGACTTGTCGGATAAAACGTCCTATACAAGTCCTTTCATGAAACGCTCCCCGGACCCGATATCACCAACGCGCGTGAACGCTAGTTACTCGAGCAATATATGGAATCTGAAAATAGCTGTAAAACCGAAAAGTTTAAAGAGTTATAAAGGATTGAGTAGTTGCTTATTGGATAAATGAGAAGATGCTAGCTTGAGTCGGCGAATGGAGTGCAGAACAGGAGTACTCATCTATCAACTAATCAAGCCTCTTCTTCAACCTTTTCTGGTTTACTGTCTTTATCAGGACTACGCTCGTTTGAACAAAAAATTACTCGACTATCAACTGTCTACTTCCTCCTATATCAATTTCACTTCTTCCTCTATCCACTTTTTTTTTTCGAAAACTCCACATGGTGTACCGTCAACCACATCCGCTGTTGGAATGTAATTGTTTTCTTCTGAATAATGTTACATAATGTACATTATGAACTGCCGTAGTTTGTTAGTTCATGATTATTTACAAATGAATATTTCCTGGAATTTGATATTCATCATTTCCTAGTTATGGTCACATTTTCCCCAGAAAATATGTAAAGAAAAAAGAAGATTTTGAAGGGGCCATCCAAAAGTGCTTCTCAGCCATACAAAACATGCCAAAGGAAACACATAAATCGAGTAATGTTTTAAATTTTCAGAAAAGTTTTAAATTGTTGGACAATAATTAAGCAGGTCATATTTCTTTTTCCTCCAGTTATACAAAATATGAAACGTTTTGCCTATGCATGGATAATCAGGGACTCTCTCCAATGCTGAGGTCAGAAACGATTTAAATAGAATGGGGATTTAAGCGCTTATCGTCGCCTGCCACGTCAGAACAGTTTGACATTTTGAATTTAAAAAGACATTCATTAGAATGTATTTTGGTTCTGTTGTTACGCTTCTTCTGCTTAATACACTCCTTGAAAATTATGATAATTGTGCTCTCTCGCGTCGTCCGTGTATGTAAATGTACATGATTAAATATTTCTGAAAGGATATTGCATGAAAAATGTAATTTCTGGTATTTTGAGTCAATATCAGCGTATTACGTAATTTAATTGATCAGACACGAAAACCACATTCCGAATTATGCGATCGTTTTGCGCGTAGGTTCTCATAAACTCTGAGTATAGTCTTTCGTAGTGAATTCTATGTTTAATTCTCAAGAAATTTATTTTTGAATTCTCTTAGAAACGTAACTTTTAAACTCAATTTTTACACAAAGTCCTTACCGTGGGGGGGGGGGGTCCCACGCCCTCTCCCGCTCGATCGCTTCGGTATCTCACGCTGTCAAAAATATTGTGCCCCTTCGGGATTTTGCCCCCAAAAAACTGAAAGTGTTCCGCCGCGCCTGACAATATCAGATGAAAAAAGATAAAACAATAAAAGTGAAAAATGTAAGGATTATAATTTATTTATTTATTTATTTAAAAATCTTTATACAGGATAAGCATGTTCAGATAATACAGTGCGTATCAAAAAAAAAACGGGACAGATTTGAAAAGTCTACAAAATTTTAGTTTCAAATTATTATGTCTATATTTTGGTGTTAATAGGTGCTCTAAGGTCTTGTCTTTCAATTTATCTCATTGAGATGGAGGGTGCACTGCTGCTGCTGCTGCTGTGTAGCAGTGCTCTCCAAGTTTACCTCCGTGGACTTGATTAACACCTTAGATGTCATGACAATACTGTTACACCTTTTTATATAACCCTCAGGGAGTCTTTTGAAGATACTTTTGTGTTTTGAACGTGCTTTTTCATGGATTATGTGACCGTTTTCGCATGAGGATATTTTGTGTTTCATGACTTTCATCTTGCTACCTACTCACTGTTGTTTGAGTACATGCAGCTACCTCTACAAGGCGCAGAACTTTGATGCCCACTCAGCCATGATATTGAGTAATTGATAACTTTTTTGCTACACAAAGGGAGTGTTTAGCACTAACAATTACAGTTATATAAAATACTTTCACTTCTGCACCACATATACTCAATCATCTACTTTTGCCGTTTGGATGTTCTCTCCTATTTTTGTCTACACTTTTCTGCACACATTTGTCTATGCACATTATTCCTCTCACTTCCCTGCTTACACTAGGACTATTAACATTCCTTTATCTTGATGACCTCGTCGATATTGTTTTATTTTCTCTCGCTCTGTCTCTCTACACATGTGTGTTCATGGACCTACTACTCTAGTCCATGGTGTGTCCTAGAAGCTGTAGTCTTCCGCATCAGGCGTATTTCTTGTGTTTTTGAAGAGCATCAGATTGAATTGTATATACACTTGCTTATATAGCGCTTTATATCAGAAGTCTCTAAACTCTTCAGTAATGCAGCAGAACTACCCTGGCTTTGGCAGAGCAGCTGTTCCGTGTTCAGCGTTCCAAGGAATAAATTCCTGCCAGCTTGGTTACCCATTTACCTCACCTGGGTTGAGTGCAGCACACTGAATGTGGATAAATTTCTTGCTAATACAAAAAATGCATTTATATATACCAGCTACAATTCTCACTTTTGGACATGGAAGATGCAGGCGTATACTATACAAGTGCTTCATGGACCCTCCAGGACATTATTTACTTTTGTTGAGTCAATGAATAAGATGTAGGCCTAGACTCGTTTGTGTGAGTGGGGAGTGGGGAGGGTTGTAAGGGGGTGTGTGTGTGTGCGTGGCTCATATTTATGTCATGAATTTTGTTTTCTATTATTTGTTAATTTCATTTTTATGTTCTTTCCATGTCTCATTTGGTTTTGAATATGTTACTATCAAATCGTTTAAGCGCGTAAAATACTTTCGCTCTCGGATTTTATATTATCATAATTCCGTGGCCACCTTTCAAACAGCAATATATCAGGAACATAATCAAGTCTTTTTTCGTGTTTTATTGTCTGGCGACGTTGAAACAAATCCCGGTCCAAACTATAAATTCCCTTGTGGTCATTGCGAGAAACCCGTTAAAAATAACCAAAATGGACTGTTGTGTACCACTTGTCAAAAGTGGTATCACACTAAATGTCTCGAGATCTCTTTAAATGAATATACTAGGCTGTATCAAAACCCAAATGAGAATTGGATATGTTTAACCTGTTCATTGCCGCCATTTTGTGACTCAATTTTTACACAATCCTTAATTGATGTTCAACCCACCTCAACAGTTAATGCACCTCCTATCCCTGAATTTAACACACCTACTGGAATTGATAAGGCTATTTTATACAAATCATTTAATGATATATTTAAAGCAAAAGGGTTGCATTTCGTTCATTTAAATATCAGATCCATTTTACATAAAATTCCTGAACTACGCGTCCTTCTCTATGAAAGTAGAATTTCAGTAATTGCAATTACAGAAACATGGTTGAATTCGTCCATAAATAATGAAGAAATTTATATCGATGGTTATTCTATATTAAGACGAGATCGTGCAGGCGACCATGGTGGTGGGGTCTGCCTTTATATTAAAAATGATATTGCATTTAATCTAAGAGAAGATCTTACACCTGATGGTATTGAATCATTGTGGATCGACATTCTATTACCACATACAAAGCCTATTACTTTAGGTGTAGTCTACAGACCCCCCAGAGACAATCACTTTATTGATTCTCTCCATGATATATTGGACATATTAACAAAAGATGATGAGGTTATTCTTTTAGGGGACATGAATATTTGTCTATTACAACAATCAGCACTGACCAAAAGATACAAGAATATTTTGAATTTATATGGTTTGAGCCAACTTATAACAAAACCCACCCGAACTACACCTACCACTTCTTCATTAATAGACCATGTAATTTGTAGTAAAGAAGAAAATATTTGTCAAAGTGGTGTCTTTGAAATTGGCTTAAGTGATCACTTTTTAACGTATTGTTCAAGGAAACTTATCAGGCCTGTATTTGGGCAGCATAGAACTATAAGCATTCGATGTATGAAAAACTATTGTGAAAATGATTTTAATTTCGCTTTATCTCAAATCAATTGGTCTGTTATATTTGAATGTAATGAAGTGAATATTGCTTGGTCACACTTCAAAAGTATTTTCATGTCAGTAGTTGATAAGTGTGCACCTTTAAAACAAGTAAGAATTAAGCAAAGAACAGAAAGATGGATGACCAGTGAAATTATTAGTTTGATAAGACAACGAAATATAGCTTTCAGGAAAATGAAAAAAGATATTGGTAATTTAGAACTCGAAAGGAAATTTAAACTATTGCGAAATGTGGTACAAAGGAAAGTGAGGAAAGCTAAAGACGAATTTTTCCAAAATCAAATTGAAGACAATAAACATGATTCTAGGAAATTATGGAAAAATCTCAAAGAGTTAGGTGTAAAAAACAAACAAAAAAATATTCAGAAAAGTGTTATTAATATTAAAGGGGAACTTTGTCATGATAATCTAAAGATAGCCAACGAATTTAACAATTATTTCACAACAGTGGCAGATAAATTAGCTTGTGAGCTCCCCATTACGGACAGAAGTGAGTTTGGGGCCGACAGTCCTAATTTAAAAAAACTTTACGACAATAAAGGTATACAAAAAGGCTGTTTTAATTTTTCTCCTGTCACAGAAAAGTTTGTATTAAATGAATTATCCAAGTTGAAAATATCAAAAAGTACCGGACTTGACTTGGTTCCTGCTAGATTTTTAAAGGATGGTGCAAAAAACGTCTTTATTCCTTTAACTTACATTATTAACCTATCTATTTCAACTTGTACCTTCCCTGATGAAATGAAAATCGCTAAAGTCACACCATTACACAAAAAGAAAGACAAAACTCATGTTGGGAATTATAGACCTATTAGTGTGTTAAGCATAGTGTCGAAAATTTTGGAGAAATGCGTGTATTCTCAAATTGAGAAATACTTTAAAGAATACAAAATCATTTATGAATTTCAGTCTGGTTTTAGGAATGGTTATTCTACTGAAACATGTTTAATTCACTTGTTGGATTTTGTTAGGAATGAAATTTCCGAAGGCCGTTATGTTGGAATGGTTCTTCTTGACTTACAAAAAGCATTCGATACGGTTAATCATGAAATACTCTTAAAGAAATTAGAAGTGATGGGTTTGAATTTAGCATGTTTAAAGTGGTTTAGGTCTTACTTGACAAATCGCCGCCAAGTGGTATCCATGCAAAATGTACTCTCATATTCTATGCCTATAAAGTGTGGAGTTCCTCAGGGGAGCATATTAGGTCCCATTCTTTTTATGTGCTATATTAATGATATGTGTATTTGTGTTAATGAAAGTAAATTACTTTTATATGCAGACGACAGTGTTTTACTCTATTCTGATACAAGTCCTAAGCTGATCGGTGAAAAACTTAGCTTAGAATTATCAAATTGTGTTAAATGGATGACAGATAATAAGCTTAGCTTACATGTTGGTAAGACCGAAAGTATTTTGTTTTGTTCGCGGGCTAGGTCTAAGCATACAGATGATTTCAATATATACTATAACAATCAATTAATTAAGAGACAGAATTCCGTGAAGTATTTAGGCCTGATATTAAATAGTGATCTCTCATGTACGTCTATGGTTGACTCTATTGTCAAAAAAGCTAATGCTCGCTTGAAATTTCTATACCGGTATCAAAATTGCATGAATACGAAATCCAGACGCATTTTAAGCTTTTCATTAATACAGTGTTTATTTGATTATGCTAATGCAGCATGGTACTGCAGTCTTGGAAAGGTTGATCAAAAAAAGTTTAGAATTATTCAAAATAAGATTGTTAGATTTATTACTTGCTTACACCCAAGAACACATGTTGGGAAGAATGAAATCGAAAAAGCTGGCCTTCTTCGCATAGACTTGAGGTCGCAACAACTTATACTTCACCATGTTCATAAAATTTTCTATTCAAACGAATATCATTACATCTCAAAAAACTTTACACGGTCATCTAATATTCACGAGCATGAAACAAGAAATAGTCTGTTTAACTTTGTTGTACCTATGAGAAAAGGTCAAATTGGCAACACATTTTATTATAATGGTATACATTTTTGGAATTCCCTCCCTAATCATGTTAAATCGGTTAAGACTTTTACACAATTTAAAAGAGTATTGAAACAACACTTAAAAAATGTCCCCACTCTGTAATGTTAAATATTCTTTCTAATTTCATGTGTATCATGTAGTCTTATATATAACTATTTAGTTATGATTTATTTTAATAATCAACTTGTTTTACATTTTATCATCATCTTCTGTTGTTTGCGTGAAAGTTTGATGTCAAACTTATTTGTACTTTTTCATATCTTAGGTTTTACGATTCATGAATCTTGTATTAGTTACGATGCATTTAGCGCTATTTAAAAACTGATTATAGTATAATTTTCATATGTAACCTAGAAGTAATGATCGTTTACTCAACCTGTTTTACAATTATTTTAATCATATTTTGCGTAAATGGTTTTCATGGCAAACTTATTTGTTTTGTCTTTTCATATATTAAGTTTTACAATTCTTCGTGTAATTTCAATGGTCTAGACTTAATTGATGTAGTTTGTAGATTTCTATAGGTGTTTTTCATATATATGTACATTGTTGTCAATTACTGATGTTAGGACCCCATTGGAAATAAGCCATCTCGGCTTTCATGGGCAATCCTGTCAAGGTATACACTACTGTTCATATTTTTCATGTACTTGTTCACAGTTACCTGACAAATAAAATCAATCAATCAATCAATCAATCAATCATGCTACCAAAAAAATTTAGTTTCGTTCATGCTTGAGCGAACACGGGACGTTTTTGTTGGGGGTTCAAAAAGAGGCTTGCGCCAGAATTGCAGAATATGAGTAATATGATGTTTGGACTTCTTGCTAATTAGCAGACTTCCTCTTAATCTTTTCATTATCTTTGCCATAATTTTCAAATAATGCGGTCAAAATTCATTTTCAGATCTATTTATTTGCTTGAATGATTCTGTTATTTCTTTTTAATATGCTCTCTGTTAGCTTTGAATATTCCTTCTTCAAACTGAATTTTTTTTTCAACCAAATTATGGGAGAGCATGGATTTTTTTTTCAAATCCTTTCATTATGTGCTACAAAGGTTATGGTGCCTTTTGAACAAAGCCACACAGATTGGCGGGCGCTCGGGTTGCTCTCCCCCCCCCCCCCTCAATTAAAAAAATCATGACCAAGAAAAAAAAGTGGACAGGAAATAAGGAAAGATAGAAAGTAAAATATGATATCATTTTCTGAATATCATGTCAAAATCTATCACAAAATTTGATATTGTAATTTTAAAAAATGGGAATATTTGCGTGCTCACTTCGCAGGCTCACAACTTTTTAATACATTTTACCCGATCTGCCATATCTAGCTCCCTCAAAATTGACTCAATACACCATTGCCATTGAAAACATGAATCCCTTCCTGTGTTTCCTGTCAAGCAATTAAACTTGGTCAAGGAATTAATGACCCCTTGAAAAATAGATTCATGTCAAAGGTCAAAAGTACATAACATTATTTGTTTCACATAATAAAACGATTTGAATAATCACAAGTTTTCCAAATTAATAATTTAAATCTTCTTGCTTGCGTTGACAAAAAAAATCTTGTTTTCCCAGTTACTTATGAAGGAAAATTAAAAGGTAACAGAAGTTTGAATGAAAAAATAAAATAGGCCTAATTCAATTAAATAAATAACTTTGTAAATGAAATTTGACAGCATAATTCGAAAATTGTGGCACAGATAATGAAAAGGTCAAGAGGAAGTATCCTGATTACCAAGAAGTCTAATCATTGTATTACACATATTGTGCAATTATGGCGCAAGCCTCTTTTTGAGCCCCCAACAAAAACGTCACGTGTTCGCTCAAGCATGAATAAAATTTATTTTTTTAAATTGCATTTCAAAGAGAAGACCTTAGAGCATCTATTAACACCAAAATATAGACATCATTATTTGAAACAAAAATTTTATAGACTTTTCAAATCTGTCCCGTTTTTTTTTGATACGCACTGTATAGGGGAAGGCGGGGTAAGTTGAGCATAGGGGCAAGTTGAGCCACCAGCCCCAGGCCAATAATGAATGAGTCAGACATTGTGGTGGTGTCATGTATTGATGACCCATAGCATAACCCCTAACCCCACCACATTGTTTTCAACTTTGAAGCAAAAAGTAGTTTTTTAGAGGGAAAAATATGAATTTCATCCAAAAAAGTAAAAAAGAGTGTGAAATAGATAAGTGCTTTATAAATACACATGTCTTTAAATATAATAAAGACATGATAACAACATTATTAGTCCAGGTATGGATCTTCATTCTTGTCATAGTCTTTTATATGATGGATGCATAATAAATGTGTGGATACAAAATTATCGCACTAAGTTCGGACTGGGGTAAGTTGAGCCAAACAGCATGGGGCAAGTTGAGCCATGGTAATTCCTATGGTAATGTATCTTAAAAAACAAACAAACCATAAAAATTGATTGAAATGCTTGCTGAAAGGAGCAAATTTACATGACTGCTCTTTTCCTTTTAAAGGATGTTAGTATTTATAGAGAATTAGCAAGTGAAAAAAATTTAAACAAAAAATTGACATGCTGGTTCTCCCCTCATACATTTTGTACATAGTTTTTGTGGCTCAACTTACCCCATATATGGGGCAAGTTGAGCCATTTGACATCGTTTTTTTCAAAGGTCACGGTGACTTTCAGTGTGGGGATAGAAAGTTATATATAGGTGGAAAATATTTCAGAAGAATTAAATTTCAAGGCAAGGTACTTATTTCGACAAGATTATTAATCATATCAATTCTAACATGCAAAAAGCAAAAACTGTCACAACTTACCCCGCCTTCCCCTATACACTGTATTTCAACATGGTCCTGTAGACATAGTAAATATCTAACAATGTACAGAAAAGGTGCATTAACAATTCAGATTCAGGAAGAGTAAATTATAGTAAAACAAAATTGAGTAACATAGATATTAACAAACATAGATATATAAAAATAACAAAAGATATCATACATGTGCACTGGGTAATGAATACCAAACTGAAAGTTGAAAACACAAACCGGCATAAAGAGAGCGGAGAGAGTGTTACGAGAAGTGTGTTTTCTTATATTTCCTTTTAAATGTATCAATATTGAAGTTGCATTCTGGAGTTCCGAATCTAAACTATTCCATACATTTCCTCCTGCATATCTTAAGCTATTCTTAAGAAACTCAATGTTCGGTTTAGGTATAACTACGTTGAGCGAATTGGCAAATCTTGTATTCATTGGATGCCTATCAAAAACCATATCAATAGAATTACATAAACGTATCGGAGCATGTCCATAGACACAGTTATACATAATACATGCAAGGAAATAATTTCGTCTTTTTTCTAAAACCTGCCATTTCAATCTCTTAATAATGTCAATACCATTATGAGTATAATCAAAATTCTTTTCAACTATTCTTGCTGCTCTTTTTTGTAATCTAAACAAAATTCTCCTATTACTGACAGAACAGTTCCCCCATACCGAACAAGAGTAATCCAGTATGGGTTGAATTGTACAATTATAAATTTTATTTAGAACATTCGTATTAGTGAAATTACTGACCTTTTTCAAAGAAAATAACTTAAAAGCTAAAGATTTACTTAGGTTCTTTACATGAGAATTCCACGAAAGATTCTCATCAATTTTGATTCCTAGATACCTAATATGTTTTACTTGTTTTATAATGTTATTATCCAGATATATGTTTAATTCTTGAGAAGATTGTGTGTTTCGTTTTAATAACATAGTATAAGTTTTGTCGACATTAACTTTTAATTTATTTATTTATAATCAAGATAATGAAGTGTTAGTTCCGTTGCGAAAAATTATAGGAATTAAGCAGGATAAGTTTGAGTTTACGTTTGAATGAATATTTAAGGAGACACTGTCTTTAACATTATTAGCTAGTGAGTTCCAGAATTTAGGACCGTTGAATAGGAATGTATTTTTGGCCAGTAAAGTTCTGTAAAGTGGAATGTGAAGTTCTTCAGATTGTCTCGTGGGGTAGTTATGATAAAATTGAGTTTTAGTGAACATGGCATCAAAAATATGGGGAAGTGCATTATTATAACTATACATGAAGTGCCCTCACTGCAGTAAATACAGGTCTTTGACTTTCAACAGTTTACTTTCTAGAAAAAGTGGGTCCGTATGAGAACGGAAACATGTACTATAACTCATACGAAGTGCTTTCTTTTGCAAAAGCAACAGTTTATCTAATAAATATTGATGGGTATCACCCCAAATAAGAATCCCGTATTTTAGATAAGGCAAGATTAAGGATGAGTAGAGCATGATTAATGATGTGGAGGGAATGCAAGATTTTAGACTATTAATAATACCTATATTTCGTGAAATTATTTTGGATATATTTTCAATATGATTTTTCCAAGAAAGTTTACTGTCAACTGTTATTCCAAGAAATTTGGTGTAAGGTACCATTTCTAATGGGGTATTATCAAACATAATGTTCATCGGTAACTTGTCTATGGAATACGAAATAACATTTAATTTGTTTTGTTAAGGTTCAAAGATAATCGATTGGCTCTTATCCATTTAACATTAATAAGTTCAGAATTGATAACATCATCTAAAGTTTGTGGATTCTGATGAGAAAAAAATAAGGTCGAATCATCTGCAAACAAGATAAGGGACAAAATTTTGGATGATCTACAGATATCATTTATATGAATTGTGAAAAGAAGTGGGCCCAATAAGCTTCCGTGGGGGACTCCACAGTTAACATATTTCAAATTGGAGTTGTGATCTTTAACAAACACGTATTGTTGTCTGTTGAATAAGTAGCTCCTGAACCACTCCAAGGCCTTCCCTCGCACACCATAGTGAGATATTTTTTAAGTAGGATTTCATGATTAATGGTATCGAAGGCCTTGGAGTAGTCCAGGAAAATACCCACAAGGTGACTAGATTTGTCTACAGCATTGACTACTTTGTTGACAAAATTCATCAGGGCATGAGTGGTGTGCTTTTCGCGAAACCCAAATTGAACATCAGATAAAATATTATGCATTGACAAAAAAATTTCGGTTCTAACGTAAACTATTCTTTCAAGGATCTAAGAAAATGTGGACAAAAGAGATAGGTCGGTAATTACCGACATCCAATTTATCACCTTTTTTTAAATAAAGGAATAACCTTGGCTATCTTCATTTGATTTGGAACTGTACCATTTTCTAAGGAAAGGTTGAATATATGCACCAGCGGGGAAACAATAGAATTTATTACGGTTTTAAAATAAAATTGTTAATTTCATCAAAGCCAGGGCTTTTTTTTTAAAACCAGATACGATATCAATAACTTGTTGATTATAATGTTGGAGCAAAAAATATTGAATTTGTATTTGGCGGGCCGAGATAGTCCGAAAAACTTTTCGTCGCGGGAGGAATATCTTTAGCCAGATTTGCGCCAATGGAAGAGAAATGGTTATTAAAAAATATTTGAAAGGTTGTCACCATCATCCACAATAATATTATTAAATCTAATTTTGGAAATACTTGATTTATTATTGGAGAGATTCATGGTCTGTTTTAGAACCTTCCATGTGTTTTGCATGTCGT